>NC_073693.1:104672270-104907270 GCF_029784155.1 Uranotaenia lowii | reverse complement strand
TTGAAGGTATGAATTTAAAAAAAACAACGTTTTCATCATTAAAGTTTAAGTAAAACTTGAAGAATATCAAAGGCTCCATTTGTTTAAAATCGCATTTTAAACAAAATTCCCGTATTTTGCAGACTTGGTAAAAATTGACAAAAAGAAAACTTCAATAACTTATTTCTTGGAATTCATATTTACGTTACTGCGAATCGTAATTCCAACTAACGCAAGTAAAAGGTCGCAAGTATAAATCGTTAGTCGCATTAAATGGTTTAAATCGGATATGATAAAAAGTCGGCCATTTTGAAGACTATTTCGTTCCTTTGATTTCTCCCGCGTAGGCCAAGAGAGAGAACAGCTTTGTTCTTCTCTCTGCGACCGTCAGTGCAACCAGATTGCTAAAAATCAGATAATGTATTTGCAAGAATTGCCCAATGACAGAGGCAGCAAATATTGTCGCTGGCAACGGTTCGCATGTGTTGAGAGAAAAAAACTTGTGCTCTCTCGCATTCTTCCAGTATGTATGAATATGGTGTCGAAATCGTAAACTCTTATCGCTTTAGCCAGAAGCTCAAAATTTGTATGTATATTGCCTCCACTTTGGTAGGTAAATGCTGTTTTTTCGAGTTTCATACGATCATTCTATAATGTATATGAAACGTATAACAAAGTTTATGAGATATATACCTAGAAAAATGTTTGCTGGGTGTCCGTTATTGTCATCATATAGTGAGCGGCTTGGAATGTCCGGAAACTTCCGGATGTTATTTACTTCCCGTGGGAAGTAACATCCGAAAGTTTTTTTGACCGGTCTGTAATTGCAATGCAATGTACCGGAACAGCAATATCTGGGTACAAAATTTTTTAACCATCCTTTAGTTCCCTAAAAATAAACAACTCTCGAATAAAAAGGATAAATTTGAATTCGGCTGCCGAACTTAGTATTGAGTATGCCTATCACAACTTAGTTTTGCGATTGCTCAGTTGAACTCAAAGTTGAGGGATGCCACTGAAGTGCTGTTTTGAACCAGAACTACTTAATTTTGAATTTAAAAAAAAAGGAACGTGTCTTCAAGATTCACATTCAAGCAAATTTCTTTCTCAGTATAAGATACATCATTTTGAATAATGCATCAATGACTTATCGTATTGATTTGAAATATGAATTCGGTAGGGGAGAAAAGGCATCATTGGCCACTTTTTTTTATTGATCCACAACTTCCTTATTATTGAAGAATAGCTGACCCGGTCCATGAAACAAAATAATTCCTTTGAGATTATTGTAATTAATTTAAATTTTCTTTTATTTAAAATATCTACATTAATCAAAAGCATTTTTTTATGGCATCTAAGCGTCTAGATTGTCTTGAGTCTCTTTAAATAAAAAAACCCCAACTTGTGAAGTGGGAGGAGTAATAAAATACAGGCAAATTTGTACATAATCAAAAAAATGTGCCAAATTTGATGAAAACACTAAGACATTGGTTTTGTTTCTAAGATGTATGTTAAATTTATTGAATATGAGAGTCTTCATTCATTGAAATGGGAAGCGTCTATCAATACAATCAATCAATAAAATTAGTTGATATATATTTTATAAAAACGTATTTGTCAATTCACTAAATAATCTCCTTTTGTCAAAACTTTTACGTTCATCAATTTTTAACAAAAAATTTTCGAGGATTGTTAAAATTGTGTTATTATTTTGCTAGTTTTGTATGGGAGCCCCCTTATTTTGAGGATACATCAAATTTCACGTTGATTGGTTGTATAGTTTATGAAAATTGATCGAATTGAGTCAAAGTTTTGTTGATTTTGTATGGGAGCTTCTCCATTTTGGATACAGCACCGTTGGAAAGTATTATAGAAGCTACACACCAAATTTAACGTTAATCGATTCAGTAGTTTCTGAAAATTATTCGAATTTTGTCATATTGTTTGTTAATTTTGTAAGGGAGCCCCCACTCCTCAAAGTCGGAGCGGATTGAAGGTATTTTAGGAACCATCTCCGACCCCAAAAACTCTTACATTCCAAATTTCACATTGATCGGTTCGGTAGTTTTAGAGTCTATAGGGAACAGACAGACAGCCAAACATAAATTTTTATATATATAGAAGATGAAATAAAAGAAATGTTTAATTTTTTTGTATTTTTAACATATCATTAGGCAATTTAATTAATTTTTTAGTTAATTGATTTTTTTAGTTTATTTGTTAATTCAATCAACGGACCAAGTATAGGTCCAAATGACGACTTAAAGTTAAAGTTACATAAAATTTACATCTAATTAACGATTTCTTGATATTCTTAAAACATTTCTTCGGAAAACATTCCGCGAATCGTCGAAGTCGAAGAGCTCGGAAAAGCGGTTCAACGTTTTCATTACACCGATGAATGCACTATTGGCTCCATAGTTGTTCAATCGAATGGGGACATACAGTTGAAGGTCCTGATTTCTCAGTCCATGGGGTCTCACACTAAGAGGAATAGCTTCCAGTAGCGTACACTCAGAGGAAATATTATTATAAATTTCATAAGATACATCTTATGAACCACTTTTTTGCGTCCATACTAATTTTTCATAAGAGTCTTATGAAATTCTTTCAATTTTCATACGATGTTCTTATGAAAAATAGAAAAAACGGAATTGTGAAAAAATGATGAACACATTCATTCATAGCATCAGTTTTTTTTTCATCATCTAACAGTACGAAGCAATC
Source organism: Uranotaenia lowii (assembly GCF_029784155.1). NCBI lineage: Eukaryota > Metazoa > Arthropoda > Insecta > Diptera > Culicidae > Uranotaenia > Uranotaenia lowii. The sequence continues at coordinate 104,904,564 of NC_073693.1, read as the reverse complement.
GCCAGTTCATAGTTATTAAATTTTTCCTTCAATGTTAAATGATATTGTTATCTCCGGAATGGTAAGTTCGATTTGATGTTTTTGGTGTGAACGTTGAATATATTAGTAAACTAAAATACATTATTTGTTTACTTTTCAGCAAGCTAATCGGCAAAAAACTAAAGGTCGAAGATTAAGATGCGGCAAAAAAACTTTGATGGAGCCGTCTGTTGATGCGCTGCTGATGGTGACCATGAAGAATTTAATTTTAAACAAATTTGGCAAACAATAAAGTGAATGTTTTCAGCATAAAATATCGAGAATTTTTCTTATTAGAAAATGATTTACTGTTTCCATAAGAATCTCTTATGAAAAGCAACAACCTCTCATTGAAGTAGGCGTTCATCTTCAGAATTCATTCGCGTCATAAGACAATCTTATGAATTTCATTAATTTTTCTTATGGCGCCACTTCATAAGAGAATCTTATGGCATATATAATAGTATTTTTCTGAGTGTAGGACAATTGATACGCGATGTCAGTAGATCGGCGACAAAAGAAGCTCGTGTTGCATTTCTTCGGGCTTGAAGAGTATCCATGTCTATAAGACGACATCGATGTTCGTACCTTGGCATGTGGAACGGGTCTTGCCATTTAAGGTGTCTGAGGGCATAACGCAAAAAGCGCCTCTGGATAGCCTCGAGCCGCTCATTACCGTTCTGGTAGTAAGGACACCAGGCAGCTGAAGCGTATTCGAGGATGGATCGAACTATGCTGCAATACAGGCTCTTCAGGCAATACACGCCCTTGAATTCCTTGGCCACTCGAAATAAAATCCGAGGCTTCTAGAAGCTTTATCGACGACGTAGTTCGTATGTGCTTTGAATTCCAGCTTACGGTCGAGTATTACGCCCAAATCATTGATGTGGTCCACCCGCGCAATGGACTCATATCCTAAGAAGTACTCCGCGCAAAAAGGCTGCCGTCTTCGTGAGAAACTGATGACTGCACATTTACTGCGATTCAAAGGCAGGCAGTTGATGTCGCACACACTGTGCTAAAAGATTAAACTGGTTTTGCAGAAAATCAATGTCGTCCTGACCGTTTATGGCGTAGAAAAGTTTAAGATCATCAGCATAACCAAGTTTCGGGCCGTCGAGGAGTGAGAGCACATCCTTAAAATAGATTAAGAAGATAATCGGTCCTAAGTGACTACCTTGGGACACACCAGAGGAAGCAGAGAACTGGCTGGAGAGAGTGTCTGCAGTGCGAACTGTCAATTTACGTCCAGTTAAGTAACTGCGGAACCAGCCAAGTAAAGGTCCGCAGAATCCTAAGCGCCCAAGCTTACCAATGGTGATATCGTGGTTCACCTTATCAAACGCTGCTGACAAATCAGTATAAATGGCGTCAGTTTGAGACTTAGCAGCAAAACTTTCGTGTACATAGGAGGTGAATGTCAAGAGGTTAGTTGTCGTAGAGCGTTTGGGCATAAAACCGTGCTGATCGATTGAAAAATTTTGCTAATTCGAATAGTTTGGAGATTGCACATAAAGCAGAAATTCCTCTATAGTTGTTGATATCTCTCCGGTCCCCCTTTTTATGGACTGGAAACATGTAGGCTTCCTTCCACAGTGAAGGGTAGGTGGCTCTATCAAGAGAAGCTTGGAAGATGAGTCTTACAGGTGTCAGTAAAACAGGAATAAATCGTTTTAAAAAAGTTGATTGTATACCGTCCGGGCGTTTTTGAGCTTTGCCGCTGCTTTAGATATGACCGCATCCTCTACAACAATCGTGCTCATGCTGAAGCCGAGTGGCGAAACATTCCTAACAGCACTCTCCACGTGTTCTGGGGATGTTGAAGCAGTAGCACTGGTACTCGAGAATTTTTGAGCAAAGAGAGCACAGATTCCGCCATCAGAGTTCGCAGTGTTGCCATCCAGAAACATTTGAGTTGGAATACCAGGTTCATTCCGCTGACTTTTGACATGCTTCCAGAACGATTTTGGGTTGGACTTGAGGTTACGTTGTACTCGAAAAAGATAATTTTGGTTACAACGCTTACTGGCTTTTTTATAAGCGGAGTTCAGTCTTCGATATACATCCTTAGTTTGGGAGGATTTGAGCTTATGGTAATTTCTAAGAGCACATATCTTCGCCGTCTTCAGTCGACGCAGTTCTTTCGTAAACCAAGGAGTCCGCAAATTTCCGGAAGTCGTTCGCTTTGGCACGTGGCGGTCGATAACGTAATTTAAGATATGCGAAAAGGTTTCGGCCGCAGCATTGGGATTCAATAGATTGAGTTCAGATTCCCAGTCGATGGTGACCAGGATATGGGAGATAGCATCGAACTCCGCTTTCTTGAAGTCGAGATAGAAAAGTGCTGATTTTTCGACAGAAGCACGCAATCCAGTGACCATTAGAGCTGGACGATGTTGAACTGCCTTAACGAACTGAGCAAGACCCGATTCAATGGTCGATTTCCCCGAGTTTTTTTTTTTTTTTTGAAAAACGATAAGGAATTGTGGGCCACCAAATCCTAAATGACCAAACGACATGCAAGGTTTATGAGTTGACCTAAAACAGTAGTTTCATAACTTTTTTAGTAGTTTTGAAGCAATTTTTGGTGATGAGTTCAAAAAGAGTGATGTGTTTGATTAAAAAGTTTCAAAAACCTGGCTCGTGAACGTTTTGAGCTAGTTCCTTGTAAAGGATTGATGTTTGTCCCTATCGTTTTCAATAAAATTGATTGAATATATTTCATAGCACTTTTTTTTTATTAAGAAAAAACTTTACAGCTAGGAAAATGTATTAAAAATATGAATGTGGAAAATATAGGTGGACTAAGATACTCACTCTCCCCTACTTTCAAGGTTTTTCGTGTGATTTTTTCATTGTTTTTGAATGCGTTTGTGAATTTTGAACTTAATCAGTATCAATCAAAAGTTTTTATCAAATTTGTGCCATGATTATAAGTAGGTATATGGTTCTGAAAATGAATTTCAAAATTTAATGGGCATTTTCGATAGCGTTGTTATTTTTCTCTAAATTTCTACTATGAAACTTTAAGTAACAAAATATGAAATTTGCTTTCATCGATGGTTAAAATCTTATAATTTGATCTAAAGCTTAGTTCTTTTAGAAATGGGACACTTTCATTGCTTATAGCTCGTTTATTAGTAATCGTACATTCAAAATTTTGACGTCAAGTCTCATACCAGCTTTTTTAATCTGGAATAAGCGAAAAAATAAGAGTGGATCGCTGAAATGTATGTATGTATGTATGTATGTTCAACCCACCAGTGGCTGATAGGTCTTTCGACCCGGGGCGGTACGGGAAGTCTCGATCGCACATGCAAATATTGTTCATTCTTAACTCATCAACAATAATTGCTGCACAACCAAGGGGTCCGTTACCACTGGTTTGGGACAAGTTTGACTCATCTATCTCCCTTCCAACTGTTCGAAACAAATAAAGATACCTGGAAAGGTCCCTTAGGAACCTATTCCAGATTCCAAATTTGTCGAGATACTCCGGCTGGCTTGAACCCACAATCCATTGTATATCAGTTTTCCGCTCGTTTGATGCCCTGTCCTACCCCCCACTTATCCCCAATAATAGAGTTAAGCTCTTTTACTATTCAATATAATAAAATTTAAAATGATCAATCCTCAAACGATACTTAGCTGATTTTATTCCTTTCGCCTTGAAGAAATCCAAGCAATCGGCATAAAAAAGCTTCGACGCTGGCACTCTTATTTTACTACTTTTCCCGGAAATATTTTCCCTTTTCAAAAAGATGATGAACTTTATAAAAATCACTAAAGTTTCTGCATCTTCATCACTGATTCAAAATATTTTTTTTTAATCTTTAATTCAAATGGATAAAAATTCCTTCCAGTCCAAATTGACATCTTTTTCACTCCACAAATCGACAAAAATGCACGGATTGAACTCGATTTCTATTACCGGTTTTCCCGAAAATCTATCTACACCAACACATCAAGAATTTTCAATATGTTTAAGTTAATTAAACACTACAATGACTAACTTTGAAAAAAATCTTAATAATGGAAAACAAAAATTTAATTTGAAGACCACAGAAGAAAAACGCGGTCGCGAAAAAAAACGACCGTTCTCGGTCAAGGCCAACTTTGCTCAACTAAGGGTGGATCGCTGAAATGTCCAAAAAAAATTTCTCCGATAAGCTGAAAGTGTCTAGTAATGAGTCATTCAAGCCTAGTCATTCAAGTTCCAGAGCTCGTAAGCTGTATAGCCGATACCGAGGCTATGAGACAGATGATTTAAGACGAACGACAAAACTTATGAAAAACCCTATTTCTAACCATTCCAGCTTTTGAACCGTATACCATGTCTGCTCGTGGCAAGGTCCCGAGCATTTCAAAGATTGTATTTGCTAGTTGTTTTGTATAAAATAAATTTGATTTGATTTGAATTGGAAGTCGATAAAACGACTAATGAATCCGAGTGGCACCAAATCTGACTCGATCTCGTTTAGCGGTGTTGAAATTACAGATGAATCTGAAATTGCTGAGAAGTTTAATGACTTCTTTATCGATAGTGTCATGGAAATTCATGACAGTATTCCAGCAAGCTCTAATGGCTGCTTGAATCAGCTAACCTACAATGGCAGAGATTTTCGCACTTTTGAACCATTAAATAGCCAAGAGTTCTTTGAAATAGTGAACAATATGAAACCAACGGCGGGTATCGAAAATGTTTCTCTAAGAGTTTTTAAAGATTCTTTATCTGTACTAGCGAGCCCGTTACGAGATGCTATAAACACAAGTCTTCAAACAGGGATAGTACCTGATACGTGGAAGTGTTCAACTGTAGTGCCTATAGAAAAACAGAAAAATGCACGAGAGGAAACGTTATTCCGTCCTATAAATATGTTGGAAATCCAAGAAAAAGTGCTAGAATTAGCAGTAAAAAAACAGTTTTTGAACTTTATTGAGTCCCAAGAAATACTTATTGCAGAGCAGTCTGGATTTAGGAAACAACATTCAACAGAAGCTGCTGTGAATTTGATACTTCGAAACTGGAAGATCAATATTGAAAATGGTAGCTACACAATTGCTGTGTTTTTGGATTTTAAAAGAGCATTTGAAACGATTGATCGGTTATTGCTGATAGATGTACTAGTGAGAGTTGGTATCAATGATACGGTTCTTAACTGGTTTAAGAATTACTTAGATAACAGAATGCAAAGAACAAAATTTGGTTCATCTTACTCGCGATACAGAGAAAATAACTTAGGTGTCCCACAAGGAAGTGTCTTGGGTCCATTGTTATTTATACTGTACATCAACGACATGAAACAATGCCTACAGTACGGTCGTCTTAAGCTATTTGCGGATGATTCAGTCTCCTACTGGAGTGGAAATGACTTAGAGCTTGTTATTCAAAATGCAAATGCTGATTTGAAAAATATTGCAGATTTCCTAAAACAGAGAAAGTTGTGTTTGAATCTCAATAAAACCAACTGGATGATCATTGGCAACCGCAAAATTGGAGAGTGTTCAAACTTGTTGATTGATGGTTGTGCAATTGAAAGAGAACATCAAGTTAAATACTTAGGAGTACAGATAGATGAAAAGTTAAATTTTATAGCCCACATTGACTACACTATTAAGAAGATTGCCATGAAATATGGAATACTTTGTCGGATAAGCAGATATATGACTTTCTGGTCAAAAATTATCTACGTGAAATCTGTTATTATGCCACACTTTGATTATTGCGCTACAATTTTGCTTCATGCATCAGACACGCAGACAAAGAGGCTGCAAAGAATACAAAACAAGATAATGCGAGTGGTAATACGATGCAACCGATATACTCCTAGTGCTCTTATGCTTGATATGTTGCAATGGATGTCAGTAAAGCAGAGGATTGCTTACAACAGTATGATTTTTATCTACAAAATGAAAAAAGGAATGTTACCATCCTATTTATTGGACGGTCTGCAGTACGGAGTTGACATACACGGATACAATACAAGGAGAGCCCGAGATTTCAGACTACCAAATACAAAAAAAGAGATGACCAAACGATCTGTGTTCTACAATGGACTGAAACTGTATAACAGCCTACCACGGAGCATCAAAGACAGTTCAAACTTGAATATTTTTAAGAAGCTGACAATAACTTACATAAAACATACTATATGAAACAAGGACTAATCCTAAAAAGGATCATGCAATAGTGATGAAGATCTGACGGAACATCAGATAGAAATTTGTACGGTGATGGACATACGCGGGAGTAAGACGAACAAGTCGTACATAAATTGACAACATAAGTAAACAATACATATTATCCTAAGGATAAACTGTCCCTCCTTCTTCAAAAGATGCGTATGGGGTGGAGGAAGGACCCAAATGGGCCTGTGGGACCATCACAAAAAAAAAAAAAAAAAAAAAATTCTGCTCCTGTGGAAAAAAATCACAATTTTCAAAACGAAAATTTTGGTTTTCGCTGTTTTTTTAATCATTAAAAGAGTAATCTTGTATGTACACTTCGCAACCTCAGATCTATACTAACAGATTATACTTCAAGTTCAAGCTTAAGATAGTTTCACTTTGTTATTGTCAGATTTTGCCAGCAAAATTTGCATTAAAAACGCATTAAAGTGGCTCAAAAATAATCAAGTTTTGTAAATTTCGAAACAGATGTATCCACTGAATTGCCCTCAGTTTCTTTTAAAAGAGAAGTATTGAACCTAAAAGTTGCAGAAATTGAAGGAGGTGAATGTAGCAATCTAAAATTCAGATTAGATGAAGTATAAGTTGGACAAACTGATCAATATCATGAATGAAAAAAGTGTGCGCCAGCCGATGGGAGGTACCAAGAATAAAGTAGATTTTTTTCTTACAAAAAACGAGAAATATTTTTTTCAATTTTTTTCATGAATTATCATAAGATTACCTTCATTTCCTTCATAAAAAGTATTTAGATCAAACGAATAGTTTTCGAGATACACGCATTCGTAACTGTCCCATTTCTAAAAGAACTAAGCTTTAGAGTCTGTTAAGTAAGGTTTATTTTATTTAAGTTCAAAATAAGTTCCAAGGAAAGCCTTTAAATTCTTTTGAAAAATACTCAATCTATGCTCAAATAAAATAAACTCAATCACCCAAAATCATGAGTAAATTCGAAGATCCATATGTATGAAAATAAATCGAATTTAAAAAAAAAAAGTGAATGATATTAATTTTTTTTGGGCCAAATCTGGTTCTTTTTAAATTTTCAATTTAAAAAGTGTTAAACAAAACACCAAAAATAATTTAAATTTTGTGCAATGTTTTAGATGAAGATAAGTACAGTACCGTTCATAATTGTATAGAAATTGAAAGCACACGCACTGTCACTTCGACTTTGAACATTCATAACTTTTTACTCTGATGATATTTTTTGATTAAATTTTCTGCGTGAGATAGATCAACTATCACACTATTATGTCACAAAATTTAAGCTTTCTATACTTTGTGTGGCCTGAGTTACAGTAGCTCTACGAATAGGAATAGGAAAATCATATCTTTTGTTCTACAGCCAGTAAATTTAATTCTACCAAAATTCAAAACAATATCATGAGATTCTGATTTCAAAACACAAACGGATCATTTATTCTATTTTGTCTTTCCTTTATTGCTTTTGGCAGACATTTTTTAACTGATTTGTGGATGGAAAACATATTGTTTTCATGAATCGTCCAAAATTCTATAGAAATCGCATTTTTTTGGTTCATGCCTGAAATATTGCACCTTGCATAATTTTTTATCCCACCGATAGAATTTTCAAAAACTTCAGACATGCTAACTTAATGTTTCAACAATCACTCTGCAAAGTTTTAATAAAAAGTGTTGCGTAATTTCTGAGATATTAAAGTTTGAATGGAAAGAGTCCAAAAAGTCCAATTTTTGTAGAACTTCTGTATCTCAGGCCACAAATATTAAAGAAAGCTCAAATTTTGTGACATAATAGTGTGATAGTTGATCTTTCTTACGCAGAAAATTTGATCATAAAATATCATCAGAGTATAAAGTTGTGGATGTTCAAAGTCGAAGTGACAGTTCGCGTGCTTCCAATTTCTATACAATTATGAACGGTACTGTATCTACATGTTTCTTTATCAGCAAATATTATCCATGTAAAATAAATTTCAAATTAATATTCCTGTGGATATTTATATGAAATAAAAATTTTTTTTTTTAATAAAACAAAATTTATAAACTTAGAAACACACTACAATTCTACGAATTTTGAATTTGCATTCTTTTTTTAACATAAGTTAACCACCGTTAGTTGATTTTTGTAAATTTATTTTCGGCATATCGGTGAAATTTATATTCTTGAAGAAAGAATATCAGAATTGAAAATTGATAAAGATGGATGGACAAGTGAGGAGAAAGTTTACAGATGTTGGAAAGAGCGAAAGAGCATTTTTGCGAGGAAAACTTATTAACGTACACCATACTTTACCCCGCAACATTTCATTATTTAGGAGAAGTAGGACCGGGATAGAGGTGGCACTACCTTAACCTATACAATGAAATCTGGTTTCACCGATATGCCGAAAATAAATTTACGAGAATTTGCATTCGGTATCTGAATTTAGCACCTGGATTTAATTTAAGAATTTTAATTTTTTTTTCCGAAATTCAATACGATTTCTGAAATGTACACACATTTTTTAATCTTAATTTCAGATCAGAATTTTAAAAGCCATGTTTCAGGGCCCCCATCCATGAATCTCTAATTTAAATTCTTAATTGTGGGTTTTAATTTGAAATCGTTTTTAAAATAACGTATTTATTTTTTCAGAAAAGTGAAACTGGATTGAAATTTAATTTTGGAACGATCAATTTTTAAAGATGGGTTTTGACTCAAACATTCAGTCAGCGAAACTTTTTTTGTAGAGAAATGAATCCAACTGTGTTAGATGAAATTTCAGGGGCTAGATAAAATGAAAATCGATGTTGAAAACCATGCAAAAAAAAATCGCCTTGTCTCCCGATAGGACTTGAACCCACATCTTGCGACTCTCCGGGACCCATGGATTAATATTCTACTGCAGGAGACAACCGAGCGTATTCATTCAGGTAGACTTCGACACTCGACCAGTGTAACTTTCATACGCTCGGTTGTCTCCTGTAGTAGAATGTTAATACATGGGCCCCGGAGAGACGCAAGATGTGGGTTCAAGTCCTACCGGGAGACAAGGCGATTTTTTTTCGCAAGTTTTTCAACATCGATTTTCATTTTATCTAGTCCCTAAAATTTCATCTAACACAGTTGTATTCATTTCTCTCCAAAAAATTAAGGAATGGTCAATCTGATTCAGAGTTTTCGATCATGCATCGATGTTTCGAAACTTAGTTATAAAAGAATTTTTCGTAAGAATTAGGCTTGAAAACTTGAGACTGCAAGCTGAAAATCTATCATCTAAAAAAAATCATTAGGTATCAAAATATTGAAAGTAGATATGGATATTCTAAAGTCATGAATCAAACTGCAAAAACCTTTCAAAGCTGTTCGGGTCAATTAAACTTTTGAGTCTAGATTTTTGCTCATGAATAACCTTCCTCAATCATCGAAATTTGATTACGACTTTATAATTATGAGTGTAAAGTAGAATATATCGCTTGCTTTTCTGAAACCCTTATGAAAGGGTTTAACACCCAAACCCTTCCTCCCTCCCCCTGTTCCTTTGGCCATGCATAACGATTGATACGATATACGACCAAATATTCAAAGAGATTGCTTCGAAAAGCGACTGTTTTCCTTGAAAAATTTAACATTTCTATATCTATATATATAAAAATGAATTTCTGTCTGTCTGTCTGTCTGTCTGTTCCCTATAGATTCAGAAACTACTGAACCGATTTGCGTGAAACTTGGCAGGTGGGGGTATTGGAGGCCGGAGAAGGTTCCTATTATGGTTTGAGACCCCTCCCCCTAACAGGAAGGGGGCGAGGGGCCTCCCAAATAATAAACAATTTTTTGCATAACTCGAGAACCAACCAAGCAAATGGTATCAAATTTGGCATGGGGTGGTATTTGGGGACGGGTAATATTTCTATGATTATTAAGTACCCCTCCCTCCTCTCAGTGGGGTGATAGGAAGGGGGGAGGGGGGCTACCTTACAATTTTTCAACTCGAAAACTAATCAAGATATTGGAACCAAATTTGACATGGACAGGTATTTTGATATGAAAAACATTTTTATGATTATTTGAAACCCCTCCCTCTTTCCAGTAGAAAGGGGGAGGGGGCCTCTTTCATATTTTTACACATAACTCAAAAACTGATAATGCAAATGGAACCAAAAATGACATGGGAGGGTATTTGGATACGAAAAATATTTCCACGATTATCTGGGACCCCTCCCTCTTTCCAGTAAGGAGATATAAAAGGGGGAGGGGGCCTTTTTTTTAATTTTTTACAAAACTCAATAACTAATTAAGCAAATGGAACCAAATTTGGCATGGGCGGGTATTTGGGAACGTGACATATTCTTATGATTGTTTGAGACCCCTTTCTTTTTCCAGCGGGGAGAAAAGAAAGAGGGATGGGAGTTTCATACAGTTATTACTGCACAACTCAAGAACTACAACAGCAAATGGAACCAAATTTGGTATGGAACGATATTTAGGTACGAGAAATGCTTCTATGAATATTTGGTATCCCTCACTCCTTCAAAGAGGTGGATAAAAAGGGGGAGGAAGGTCTCCTTTACAATTTTCAGTATAACTGTTGGCATGTGAGGGTATTTGGATACGAGAAATGTTTCTATTATAAATTGAGGCCCCATCTGTTTTAGCGGAAACATATAAAAGGAGAAAGGGGGCTCCCATACAATTTTTTTTGCATAACTCGATAATTAATCGAGCAAACGAAACCAAATTTGGCATCAAAAAGTATTTGAGTACGGAAAATACTTTTTTATATGTGAAACAATTCCTTTCTTGCAGTAGGATGATAGAATTGGGAATATAGGAAGGGAAGAGGAGGCTTACATTTAACTTTTTTTACAAAATCCGAGAAATGGACAAAACTTAACATGGAAAATCATTTTGGTATGATTCTATGATTATCTGAAACATTTTCAGTGAGTAGGTAAAAAGGAGAAGGGAGGTGAGCCCAATACAATTTTGTTAGCATAAGTTCTCAATTCATGCCAACGAAGCCAACAAATGGAAACAAATATGCCATGGAAAAATACTTGGTCACGAGATATGTTTCTACGATTGTTATAGACCCTTACGCTTTACAGTGTAGAGAGGGGAAGAAAGGAGGAGGCTCCATATACATTTTGTTGTAAAGCTTAAAAACTTATCAACCAATGCAATGGAACTATATTTGATATAAAAGGATTTTTGGGAACGAAAAAAATGGGTATGATTATTAAAGATCACGACCTCCATTCAGCAGAAGGTGAAGGGAAGGACAGGGGAGGGGGCTCTCTTATCAGTTTTTTAGCATAAATCCAGAACATATCAAGCAAAAACAACCATATTTTAAAAGTTAGATTGTTTGCGTACGATTAATTTGAGACCCTCCAGACAAATTAACACTATCAGATCTTTAACACAAATTTATTTATCAAGATTCAGAAAATTAGTTTTAATCATATTTATGTTGTAATCATATTTATGTTGCAATTCAAAACTCCAGCTGCAGCTCTCATTTTATAGCGGTTGTTTATGATTTGATTTAAAATAATGCCAAAAAGCCAATAACAATTTGAATAATTTTTTAAAATATAATTTGATTTTGAAAGGTGTAGCAAAGCACACCGGGTCAGCTAGTGTCTAATAAAATTGAAAACCTGTTTTGGATTTGGAGGTATTCAGAATCGTGTCACGCTGCGAAAGCTGTGAAGGAACCCTAAAAATTCAATTATTTTGTATTTGTACCCAAGGAGGTTTATCTGCTAGACTTGTCATTATTTACACAAAGTAGAAATTTTGTGTGATTTTGAAAGTCAAGCTCCAGGAAATAGAGAACTATAGAAGAAAGATCTCTAGAGAGTAATTTGAACAGACAGCAAGTAAAGTAATTTTTGGGTGTCAGTCAGAAAACTATTCTCATCGATTATGGATGTTGAGTCAAAGCGAGTAAAAATAGTGCGAAAGAAAGTCACTACAAGAACGTAATTAAAATTGGCCTGAATCTGGAAAAGAGATTGTTCATAGTGTGCAATACACACACACACTTCTGGATTGACTGCTGTCTCAAAAATTACTTGACAAATCGTCACTTAATTTTGGACATGTACACAATGCATTGCTTAAAAGTTTTGCTGGAAATTTAGTCCATTTCAATTTATCTTTTTATTAATAAGTTATGTCAAACCTGTCTTAAACGACGTGAGGCTTACGACATGTTTGCCCTTTCAAGATATTTGCCATGTTGTGTTTCCGCTGAGTGTTGTTAGTTTTTAGTTTTTTGTGTTCAATTTTGAGTATCCGCGGAATTAATTGCATTCCTTATTAATTACCATCCTTTTTTAAGATTGGACGTTAATAAGACGAGACATCTTCAGAATTTTTCTCCGAAATCATCTCAAACCACAACAAGTTATTTACGAAAGAAAGAGTCGTATTTTTTTTCGTGTACAGTCCTTTGTTGAGTGAAAATTTCTGATTTTGTTCGAAATGGCGTCCTAAGCAGAATGATTTTTTTTCGAATAGAAAGTTCAAATCACATTTCAAATTGAATAAGAAAGTAAGATGGTTACGAGATTTTTAAGTTTTGATTTTTGGTGGACCAAGTTTTCAGATGTGTGTAGTAAATACGCCAGCTCTGGTTTGCAGTCGGAAATGGAAAGAACGCATCGCTCTCAGTTTATTGGCATGAATAGAAACTGCTATAAAACTACTGAGCATTTCGCTTACTTCTCTCAATCTGGTATTAATCGGAATTGGATCATTTTACCGAAAATAACTGAGATGAAATAAATTTGTGTAGTCCTAATAAATGTATAGCTTTAAAGAAAAATCCTTCGTCAGCTAAACGTGATTTCAATGGAATGTACCTCCCTCTTTCGTGATGATCATCAATAAAAAAAAAGACACAACAACGTATCACAGCGCACGTCCCACACAGATTTATTCCGAAAAACAATTTGTCCTCAATTGGGATCAGCAATGCCGTCCGATGATTAATTACTGCATTTTTGTATAAATTATGCAATTAGTTCAAAACCGCGAACTTCACTTTTGCGTGACCCATAAGCCGAAATGATTTGCATTTATCTTCTAATTTTGTGATGGAAGTTCAACATGCTTCCACCAAACTTGTTCCCACTTGCAGTGCAGTGAAGATATTGAGAATGTGAGAAAAAAGGAAAGGTGAAGCTTTTAAAAATAAAATGTTCCTCCAATGAAGTTCAGCGTAAAAAAGCGAGGTATGTGGTTGGTTAAAAAAATAAAAATAATTCACAAGAAAATAAACTTGCTCTACACATATCACCCTGGGTCTGGCCAGTTTACGAGGAGGGGATTAGCTTTCCGCCCCCTCGAGCAACTTCAGATTACACACATTCGGAGTACATACAGATGTTGAACTTGAACCAGCACTTTGAGAGCTTGACCATCGTTTGACCTCAACCCTCTGACGAGTGTTGTCGGTTGTTTTGTGAATTTTTCGACCTGGGTTGGTCTGGTTTTTCACTGGGGTCGATTCCAAAGATGCAGGAGGAGGAACACGCATTGAAGAACGAAGAGCGAAAAAAAAAACAATCTTTAAAATGTAGCTCAGTGTCAAAACGTTTCAAGTGGCTCAATCTACACCCCGGACTTCTCTCGGCAGTTTGGGGGAGGCTTCAACATTTATTTTCCATTTTACCAAACCAACCTGCCTTTGTGAGCCAATTTTGGGCTGGGTTAATAGCCGCCGAACTTTGGCCGATGATTATGGATCGCCAAGGTGTAAGAAGGTGCATTTTTATGAGAAGTTTCTACAAAACATTAGAAAGGAGGTCTTTAATCGGCAAATTACATACTTACGTTTGGTTTCTCGGCACTGATCATATGTTTTCATGTAAAAAAATGACATTGAACTTCAATCTTTCCTCCACATTTTATTGCAATCCTCTTTAATTTTTGTACTTAAAATATCCCTACCTTCAAAACAAACACAGTTTTTACCCGTAAACAAAAACAAACAACAAAGCAATTAGCTGTATTGTCAGTTAAAATGTATATTTCCGGTCACCAATCACTGTTGCTTCTGCCATTGCATGACTCTCTCATTGTTTGTCATCGTTTATCGCCCGGATCCATCCGACTGCTGCTGCTGTTGGCGAAGTTCAGCTCCAAGTATTCCATTTTGTCCGATGGCAGCAACATACTATCTTTGCTGAGCTTCCGGTGCCTTCTGTGCATTTCCCGGTACAGCAACAGGGTGATGGCGCTGGCAAATATCAGCACCCCTGCAACGACAGCGCACAATGGGGGACTTTGATGAAAAAATCTCTTTCTTATCTGAAGCAAAGCAGAAAAAACTATTTCTGAATAAAACAAGTATTTATAAAGAAAGAAATGCGAAAATCTTATTTTAAATAAAATTAATATCAACAATCACAAACAATGAAATTTTTCAGCATGATGTAAAAAAAAAAAAAGTTAGGGAAAAAGGGCATACAAAGCACCCTTTTTATTTAATTTACGGCAATTTTAAGCTACATGAAGCTGTAAATGATATAACTTCACTCGTTTAGGAGTTCTGAAAAAAATGTTAGGGAAAGATTGAAAATATGACAATTTTACCAAGATTTGCTCACATTGAACGACGAATCTGATAGGGTTAGAACACTTTATTTTGAACACCGTTTTTCGGATGAAATTTTTTCTAGTGATCGATATGTTCTTTCGCGGAAATATGTTTTAATCGCATCATTAAAACTTTTTTATTAAAAATTGTTTTTGTACCAATTATTGAACACAATGGTTCTTATATTGAACAAGCAATGTTCTAACTAATTAATACGTAAACATTAAAAATCATTGTATTTACCTATACATTTAAGGATATTTCGTTTGATAGAATGCATTGCACTGGTATATGCATTTCTTTACGAAACGAGTACTGCAAAACTGAGGGCAATAATTGAAATATTCACGTTTTCGGTGATCCAATGATTGAACACTTTAAACTTAGTTGGAAACAAAACAGTCATATCATTATTAGAGAAATGAATTGTCTTTGACCTAGTTTTTCTCAAAATCGTAAGAGGCTGTTTTCTTCATTTAGTTGAAAACCCAAGCAAAATTCAATCACATATTTTAGTTTTGTAGATTGTGACTTTAGGAGATCAAAATTCACAACGATTTTTAATTCATTTTGTTTTCTCATTCAAATCATTCAAATTTAAGCAGTGCGTCAGGGCTTTTAAGCCCTGCAGAATTCAGGGTGACATAAAAGTCAATGCCCATTTGCGGCTTTGTACTAAATGACATCTAGGACCTGATCAAATAATATGAAACGAACAGAAGAACTGCTAACAAAAGTTCAATTAAGTTTTCGCGTTCGAAATAAGAATTCTTTAAGAATTCTAGGTGTTGTTCCTGGTGAAAAAATTTCACCGCGAAACAGAAGTTTCATGGATATCGGATGGAGTCAACTACTAGGAGTTCCCGATTAGGCCCGCAATGTTGCTCGTAAAATACGGTCAACCCAAACTTCGAATACAACAAGAAAACTTGAAGAGCTGGAAGAACTATTCTATTCTATTCTATATTTTTTATTTATAGAGGATTTTAACCTACTTGGTCATTCGTCCTCTTATGGAAGAACTTTTGTTGCAGATTTCCGTTGGTTTTTTTTACGGTCATATTCACTCGGAACACTAATTGTCAGGTGAAGTTAGGATGCCAGGTTCTGGAATATTCCCGGAGAAATGAAGTGTTTCAAAATGCATTGTACATCATTGCGTTCCTGAGATTTTTGTTTCAATTAAAATTGATTGTATTTTTGAAATTCAAAACATTGTTTTTCTCCGATATTTTCTTTCCAATCCGAACTCATGATATTTTATACAAGACGGTCCGATTTTCATACATTGTAATAAGAGCGCAAAAGGAGTAAGCAGCAGGGGCACAAATAAAAACGTTGTCGTTGAAATTCCAAGTTCGATTCCTACTTCTATCAAACGGCAATGAAAAAAGCACAGGTTTGAGGGAGATAGAAATAATACAAAGAAAAAGAATCAGTTTAGGTAGACAAGGGCAAAACATAACATGTTTTTTTCGTTTTTTGCGGGAACATATTTTAACATCTTCTCATTGGCGATTTTCGATAGTGTGGTCAAGCCGTATATCGGCCGAAATACACGACGAA
The DNA here is from genome assembly GCF_029784155.1 of Uranotaenia lowii. Classification (NCBI taxonomy): domain Eukaryota; kingdom Metazoa; phylum Arthropoda; class Insecta; order Diptera; family Culicidae; genus Uranotaenia; species Uranotaenia lowii. The sequence goes on along the minus strand of NC_073693.1, from coordinate 104,888,215 downwards.
AATGGCTTTTGGGCAGCCCTTAAGTCGGATAAAGAGCTTAATAGGATTCATAAGCAGGTTCTATATTCGACTTTAAGGCTGAGTTAGGGCCAATTCTAATGGCCTAACGGCTACTCGGGAAGTTTTGGCGCCCAATTTCATAGCTAATGTACTCTTCACGTGGTACCGAGGTGAAATGGATACTTGGATGATTTTTAATCTTCCTTTTGTAGTAAAAAAACACACAATTTGCCGGTAAGGAGCGTACTGCCGAAAACAGTAATTTCTGCTTCAAAGTCAAGGTAATATTTTCAAATCTGATCCACCCAGAGCTTGCCATATTGTCCGTATTTTCCTGAAGATTAAAAAAAAATACGGATATTTTTACTGCTTTAATCAAATAACAAACTCTAATTCGACAATATAATCAAGACAGGTTTCTGCTAGCTTGAAATACAATATTTCGAAATCAAATACCCAGAAATTATCAAAATTTTGATAAAACAATCCGGATGTGCCCGACCAGGGTTTTTTATAATATATTATGTGTGTAACTTTAAAATAAAATACATATTCCTCCAGCCAGATTTTGAACATTAATGAGAAGAAGCAAGAGTGTTCAGATAAAAATTTACAGTTTGGAATTTTATTTCTTATTCTATTATCATCAAACCAGAAATTTCAATTCAGTTTTTATGGCAAAGAAATTCCTTTCAAAAAGTAAAAAAATGATTCCTTTTACTTCAGAAGTTCAAAAGCAAAGAGAGAATATAATAAAAGAAATCAAGAAAAAAAATCAAAATTCCCAAAAATATTAATAAGCTCTGCAAAGGCATATTTTCATTTTAAAAAGAGAGTTAAAGGAAGAAATAAATAACTCTCGACGTTATTTGTAGTTTCCTGAGTCGTTTTGTGAAAAAAAAATGATTTTATAACCCTTTGATTTCAAGCTGCTGTGAATCAGAACTTGATGAATATTTAAATTGTTCTAATTAACCTTTTTCTTAATTTAAATATTCACATTTTGACAAATATAATAAAATGTCAATTGAAAATAAGGGCAAGATAGATTAGTATATAATCTAATGCATTTCAGAAAATAGATAGAGAGAAATAGAATGTATTTTGGAAATTTGATCAAATAAAATAAAAATGTTTTATTGAAGCATAAAAGACATGAAATTTTATACCATGATAAGTGTATTTCGGTATACGGTGAAATTTTTTTTAAAATGATTTAAAAAATTAGAGAAAGGCAATTGATTAAAACTGCTTAAAATGGCAACACATTTCAACAACACCTTCTTTGGCGCACTTTGCTTGAGGTCAATAAAAAATAGACACAACAGTGTCTAAGATTCACTGCAAACGCAAAAAAGTAAAACGATAAAAACAGTAGAACAAAATAAAAATATAAAAACTTACAAATTAAAACGACAATTTTTGACCTAGAAGGTAGGCATTTCAATTAACAGTTCTTCAAATATCAATAAAGATGACTACAGGGAGAAGGGATCAACAAGAAATATCGCCGAAGCGAAAATCAGCGCTATGATTGACGTTCAATACGATGGAAGGTGAAATGAACGTATTCCTCGATTTATGAGTCATGGTCCCATTTAGGGGTTAAAAAAATAGCTATTTAAAATTGATAGTAACAAATCCGAACTTCTTTTTTTCCTATGATTGAGTTTTATTAAGGTCCAATTAATATAGTTTAGCAGAAATATTAACCCTCCATTTGGTAGTTATGGATATTGGAGAAAATGCACAATTTTTTTTTATTTACTCTTCTTTAATATCGTTAACTCTCCATATCTGTTCGGCTCAATAAGACCCGAAGCGCACATTTCAAACATCTTGACATTTTCCCAATATACTGAAGAACTGGGAATTTTGACAGACCAAGTATATTCTATGAAAATGATGATCAGATTTAAGACAAAAAATTAAAATTTGAGTTTTTAAAATCGGTTCATTGGGAAATGAAAAACAGGTAAGCAAAGCAAATATTGGATGTCGTTTTTTAAAAGTAAGATTTATTTTCTACCGGAAGATCTAAGATAGCGGTCAAAACTTTTATTGGACCTCAACGAATTTATACATTGTCGAATAGATAGATTCTTGAAAATTTCAATCATTCATGAAACACCTAAATACAGAAAAGCTGTCAGAAGTTATGCGTATTTTAAAAATAAAATTGATTTTTCGGACTTTTTGCTTACTGAACCAGTTTCTGATAACCTGGTTATACATATCGACTTTATTTTGAAATGTTGAGTGATTGGAATTAATTACCTACATAATGGTTATAATATGATCAAAATCGGTTAACATTTACAGCCAGGAGAACAAAATCAAACTACAACTCAAATTTTCCCGAAACGGATAATTAGCGAACGGCTTTGGAGAGTTAAGAAAATAGTCCGTAATTTGTTCCGATTCCAATTTTTATATCTTAATGAAATTATTTTTGTGAAAATTCAAAAACTCAACAAAGTTTGCCGGATCAGCTAATTAATGATAAAATCTCGAATGTCTTTTGCTTTTCAATAATTTCAATACTGTTCAACTTATTTGATATGGAATAATTGCAAAACGCGTTGAAACCTTAAGATTTTTAAACTTCAACTAAAGATTTTTTTTTCAGTTTTACTTATCACTGATTTGAAAAAAAATCCTCACAACTTCACTCTAATTTTATGTTGGATTGACTCCAACATTTATGGACTACATCAGGATGCAAATTCAGTTGTTTTGTTGCCATTTTCTAAGAAAGATTTCGACAAAAAGAAACACTTTTTTCTTTGAATTTAACTCTTTCAAATCTTTTTTTTTTCTCCATCAATGAATCATCTCTTTTATATTTTAAAGCAGTTTAAAATGGAGTTTATATGTATATGTATGTATCAGAAATAACTCCCAAAATTTTGTTAGAATACTGTTCCCGAAACATTCTTCTGATTAATTACCAAATTGTAGAAATTATTTGGTCGTAATTCCAAAAAATAGACGGAATCTTAGAAATAGAGTTTGAAACTTCAATGGTTACAGTCAACTGGGACATCATGCAACACTTTTCAACTTCAATGGCTTCTAAAAACTCACCAATAATTATACCGCTTGAACTTAAAAAGTATTAAGGTTGATGGGACATGAAATTGACGTAGTCAGAAAAACTATTGGATTCACCAGTTATTTTTAAAATTAAAAACATGCGATTTTCACCCTACTAAGAAAAAGAAGTAAGTTGTAACAAACTTTGTATTTAATAAAAAATCAAATGAAAAAGTTTGAAAATTTAAAGATTTTGATATATTTGTGATGCCACATCACAAAAAGCACAAATTGCAGTTTTTTTTTGGATTTGTTCGAATTAAATTCTACAATTTTTCTGTCAAAAATGTTTAAAAAAAATAGCATAAGGATGCTGCAAACATTAAGGGGTGAAAAAATACTACAAAAAATCTACAAGCTGTAATCATATTAATTATGTTTGGATGGCTGAAATTTTGAAACCAACAAACGCGTCAAAACAATCACATTCTAGCACATGGAAACGACATTTAAAAGCTGAATCTTTGAATTGCAATTTGATGCATTTAAGCCCAGACTGGTAACTGAATTTTTAAAACACTTATTCAATAATAATAGGGTTGGAATTGGATAATAAAAGCTGAAATCATTAAGCTAATCGGTCATACATAGTAGCGTTTTTAACGGTATCGAAAAATTTTAAAATTTGTTCATCTATTTCTTGATTCATAACATTTTAATGAAAATCTTAAACTTCTTAAAACTATCTCACGTTGTGAGAAAATATGTCATCATCATTTTGCTATCACCAAATGATAGCTTTATCACATTATATCAAAATAAAAATAAAATTAGTTTATACCACACATGTTGCATCTAACCCTGCTACAAGGTTGCCGAAAAAAATTCTGTATTTTTGAGAATAAAAAATTCTGTCTTTCTGTGATTTTACCCAAAAATTCGGTGATGGTTTTCTGTGATGCTACTTCCTTTAATTTTATTGCAAATTCTCATAAAATGAGGTCGTTTTTAATATTTTTGTTGGAAAAAATAATAACCATTATCAGTCCTATAATAATTAGCTTATCCAAAATAAGAAGAAAATGTTTTATATTGGGCAAAAAAAATTTTGAAATCCGTTTAAAATTGGAAATTCTGTGAAATCTGTGAATATTTCAAAATTCTGTGACACAGATTCTGTGATGAAAATTTGTTCAAAGTTCTGTGAAATTACAGATTTTTCTGTGATTTCGGCAACCTTGCCCTGCTATTGCATAGTGTCCCGTTTGAAGGTAAATTTTTTAATGAAGAAATAACATAATAAATTATGTAAAGTATAAGTAAGTTTAAGGCGTAAAGTGTTAAATGGAATTATTCTCGTTTCAAATGGAATTTTAGTGTGCGGTGTTAAAACAACTATTTATAGAATAAATGATTCAAAAACCTTTATTTCAATATGTTAAACAATGTTTACGAAATTGTTCTAAATTTTTCATCTTACTAAAAATTAACACGTATATTCCGGACGGGCTAAATGTCTTCACCACATGTAAGCCTCGGACCAACCAAAATTTCATTGTATGGGCTAAGGTAGTGCCACCTCTATCCCGGTCCTACTGCTCCTAAATAATGAAATGTTGCGGGGTAAAGTATGGTGTACGTTTATAAGTTTTCCTCGCAAAAATGCTCTTTCGCTTTTTTCACAGCTGTAAATTTTCTTCAAACATTTTGATCCATCTTTATCAATTTTCAATTCTAATATTCTTTCTCCAAGAAAATACATTCTCACCGATAGGCCGAAAATAAAAATTTACATAAATAATTTAAGTAATTTTAAGATGTTGGAAGTAAACTTTTTCTAAGAATTTTTTAAATCAGACCACTGTGCGCCGTTCGAGTCAATATGGCCCGTAGCGATAATTCAAATCGTCATAACTTCTTGAAAAGAAAATGGGAAAAATATGAAATTTAGAACTATTGAAAAAAAATCACGAGCTACACATTCTGTTAAAAAATCAACTTCCGATGACGTTGGAAGTGCTCCAACAAAAATGTAAAAAAAACTTACATATTTGCCATTCGAGTCAACATAACCCGAGAGTTTGCGTGCGTTCCCCGGATGACATATTCAAACCGTGTTTCATGATTTCAGATTCATTATTGAGGTTTTTTTTTCTTGTTTTTAAATGTGCAAAACTTGAATTTAAGAAACCCGATTGTCTGGATTCTGTTCCGAACGGAAAAAAAAATCTTTGGTTTGGTGTGTATTTTGTCTTAATATTTATGTCTGCATTTAGTAGCAACGGATTGTTTGATGTGGAAATTGAACTTTTCTCCATTTTTATAGAATGAATAGCTAAAATGTTATTATTATTGTCATTTTGTGATAGGTTTTTTATTTAAAAAAAACGGTAATTTCCATAGAGTAAACCTTTATTGGAAAATTGCGTAAAAACTCTATGAAATGGTAAAGTTTGAAGAACAAAATAAAAATGGGAAAAGGTTGAATGAAACTGGATTGATTAAAACTGTAAAATGAATAAAGAAAGGAATGTGGTTTTGAAAAAAAACATAAAACGTACAGTTTGACCAATAGGAAAAGTTCCCATCTGCCCCGTGTGGTGTAATACAACTTAAAAAAAAAATAAATTTGATTTTTCCATTCTTTTATATTCACCCAATTTTCACGTCTTTAAGAAAAATATGCTTTAATTGAAAACTGCTCTTCGTAATTATATTTCAAAACTAACTATTTAAAGAAACTTCTAAAATAGTATTTGTGAGTTCGATGATTTGATTTCAATTCGTACCTATTGTTTCATTTTAAAACAAAGGCCTTAGAACCCAAAATCATTTTACACAAAATATTAAAGGTAAAAATGGACTAAATGTACCGGAGAAATAAAGTCAGATATAAATAAAACTCACTCCACATGATTTAAACTCCCCATTACTTCTCAACAAAGATCAATACTGGTATTAATGAACATTAAATCAGAAATATGAAAAACATACTAAGTATTTGACATTAAATTTATAATCTTACATATCATCTCAAATATTTCGAATCGTGCCATAGTTCAATGAGAATCGGATGTTTACGCTGCATTAAATTTTTTTTTTGTATTGATGAATTTTGAAGTTCAAAGTCCCCTCAGATATTCATCAAAACTAATATAAGAATTTCAAATTATTATGAGAAGAATATCTTGTGGAGTGTTCATGGCCCTCAATGGAGGGGGAGTGTTTTTATTTTATTGACTCAACAATTTAAATATCAATTATTTTCCCCCAAAACCTTCATGTAGTGGTTTTTCGATTGATCACTAGTCTATTTTCTCGCCCTGTTTTGAGGTTTTCAGCTACAGGCTAGTTTACCTCTTTAAAAAAAATCATAAATCATTGAAAATCGTTCAATAGCATGTTATAAATACTTCAAAAACTGTATCGGAACCACTTTCTGATGTTGTGGTTTATGAGTATTCAATAATATTTAATAGATAATTAGTGGTATGAATAAGGTTTAGCAATTGCTTCGGTAGCTTTTACTTAGCTCGAAATCAATCAAAGCAAAAGTCCAAAGCATTTGCTTAGTTTGGTATGAATAAACATTTGCTTAGCGGATGTGTACTAAAGTCTTAGAACATAGTTTTTGCTTCGAAAAATAGAGCTATCCAACCAGCAGAATCTGAAGTTTTCTAAAGTAAAATGAAAGCAGACGATCAGAAAATTGAAAAGTACGGCTAAAGTAGCCTTGAAGTCGACGAAGCGGGTGGTGGGTGTAAGAACGACCGGAATTTTTGATGTTTAAAGAAAAATGAATACATATTCGAATATTGTCAAACAAAAAATGGCCTTACTTTAATATTTATCATAAGCTCTCCCACATGTATTCGGATCCGGATAATCCGATGCATAAAAAAAATAGGCAATAGGCGTGCATTTTAATTTAGATTTTTTTTTAAATCTTAGGATTATAAAAAATTATATAAAAATTAGAGATCTGTATAATGTTTTAAATTATTACAATTTATTTCTTACTTTGAGCCAATTGGGACTTCTTCCTCTATAGCCGGATTTTTTTTTAATTTGAAATATTTACTAATTGATTTGTTTATTGTCATCTTAGACGAATGATTTTATACAACGACAGGAATATGAAAAAAGTTGGGTTATCACTTCGACTTTTCTTTATCCACGTTGAAAATACCTTTTTGAAATGTTTTGAAGTGAAATATTGCTAATTTGATAAGTTCATGACGTTATTGAAGAATTTTTTTATTGGAAAAGTCTGCTACCGAGCATGCTTAGAAAATAAAGCAATTGCTATGAGATTTGTCGAGCAATTGCTTCAGATTTGAGCTTTATTCATACCAAACTAGCTTGTTCTAAAAGTAAAAGCTCCTGACTGAGAAAACAGCTGTCAAAAAAACTTTATTCATAACAACCGAAGCAATTGCTTTAAGCGACTGCTCGACTGCTCGATTCAGTTTAGCAAAAGCAATTACTAAGTTTTTTTCATACCACCCAATGAGTTTATCTATACGAATAAATACATCTATGTTTTATGTTAAACTTTTTATCTGTTTAATTGACACTGTATTCGAGCACATGTTGATGAGCTTTCTGAGGTTCTTATATGCATTTTTTAATTTTTGTTATTTTTAACAATTGAATATATTTTAAAATAATTATTTCAAAATACTTGCAAAGTCCCAAGGTGCTTTACATAAGGACCATCATGGAGCGGAAAACGGAACTCACCTGTATTAAAAATAAAAGCCACAATTACGAACCGCCGTTCATCTTCGTTGACTTCGAACAGCATCCGCTCCACGTGGGCATGGCCGATGAATCCGATGGTGGCCACCAGGAGGCAGAAAAACGGCAGGATGTAGCGTGCATTCTCCTGGAATGGTTAGGATGCATGACAATATTTTCTCTCGGTTGAATTTGGAGTATCCCATTAGGGTTTTTACGTAATGGATATTTTGGATTATGACTTATGACCTAATGTAAAAAATGCCTTATATTTTTATTTTAAAAATGAAGTCTATAAATAAGAGATGATTCATTCAACATTAAGTGATGCGAATTTTTCAAAGGAAGTAAATGATGAAATTTACCTACTCTCCAAACACCCCAAATGAAAGCGAATGTCACAGAATAATACAGCACCAGTAGTATACTCAGCAATGGTAGCTCCAAACTGTAAACTTATATAAAAAGAATAAGCTTCATTGAATGTTGAAGTTCATAACCAAAAATCTTACCATACGAAATAGAAGGACAATTTCCATCGTCCAACAGCAACTTTCCGAAGCTCTGTGCTCCCATCAGCCCATACAAAATTGTTCCATAAGCAATAACTAATCCTGCCACCATGTAGGATACGATACGTTTATCCTGGTACGAAATTTGCAACCAGCGGGGGAGTTTTCTAATTCTACCCATAGCTTAGTTGTCCACCTTTGATCAATGGCAATCCGTCTTATCGTTCGACACAACCTTAACTGACAACGGATAGATTCGATCCAGGAGGAATTCCCGCTGGAAGCTTTTCTTTTGGGGGATAGCGCCATATTCGATGTTATCAAACACAGTCCAGTTTGGACACCGGGTGTACAAGTGTCGTGTTGTGTAAACTTGTCCGAATTGACGCCGCGACGCGCCCGTTTACTTACTTTAATCTTTGTTTACTCAGACGGGTGATTCCGAATTATCTGCCATTGGAGCACACTGACTTATCAGTAATCAAATGCAATTAACAAAACTTCGAGCCACCGTGCAGGGTTGTACTGGGGTAAAAGTCAAAAAGTGTTTATGTGGAGAAACATAAATAGTTGATTAATTTATTTTATTGTTCTTAAAATTTATGACTACTGGCAGTATAATGCAACAATAGAATTTGTTTATAGCTGTTTTAAACGCAAAAACAATGAAATTAAGATTGGTACATAATTGATGAATTAGCGTTATGGACGGAGGATTTTGTCTGATATTTTAAACAGCTGAAATAACATTGAGACATCGGGACAGAACAATCAGCACAGGACGAAATTTGCCAAGTTATGATGGTAGTACAGAGGGATTTGTTATTCTGATTTCGAGGAAATTTTAAAATCTTCCTCTGGCTTCAAAATCGTTTTTTTTTTTCGAGATTTTTTAAATGTTCTGATATCGATCACCATGGTAATCATCATTTTTTATGTTTCGTGCCTTGTCATAAAATTGTCATAAATCCCACAAAAATATATAAAAACAAATTTTAATTATCAAAATGACCACGTTGAATTAAAAAAAAACAGGACCTTACATATTTTGTTGATTGTCTCAAAAAACAGATATGAAAATAGAATCATCTCAATTGAAATTCATTAATGAGTGCCTCAAAGAGGTCGATTTTCTTACCCTGAAAAATCACTTGAGGGGGAGCAAGGAAAATGATGCTAAATGACTTAAAAATTGCTCCTATTCTAACGACATGAAGTCCGACCCTCTTTTCTCCAGGATTTGAGGTTTGCCACCTTTATGCCCGTCGTATGCCGATTACGAGCAGCTTATTCTAGACTCACGCCTGTCATAGCACACGCGCGGGACTTAACGCAACTATTCGGATGATTCACGACGATTCATCCTACTCCGACTCCAATGGTTCACCCGAGGTCAAGAGCCACTCTACCCGTGGGTATTCCCCGATCGTGGAATTACCCTTTCCCAACGATTTCCACAGCGAAGAAGATCAAGTCTTATCCTCGCATTACTTGGATACTCTCCGAAGGTGGAGTATCCTACGCACCAACAGAACGTATCCACATCATCCGCGACGCAGAAGATGTGACCTTATTTTTGTAACTTCGAACTGTGGGGTCCGACGCAAACTACTCGACGGTCTCCCGTCAATGGTGTCAGTCTACTCCGATTTTTGTCCGGTCTTCTTTTATCCCTTTGGCAGGCAACCCTAGAATTCTGCCCGTCGTGTGCCAGATCGAGAGTAGCTTGTCCTAGACTCGCGCCTGTCATGCACACCTTCGGGACTTTGCACGCTACGATTCGGATGATTCCCGAAAGTGATGACTTGATAGGCTCTTCCGGCATCGAGAACCTTTCTTCCCGTGGGTATCTCCTGACAGTGGTTAACCCTCTTCCTGCGAGGTCCGCTACGAGGAAGGTATTGTCTTATCCTCACAGTCTCTACCCTTAGGAAGCGGCACTACTCGGATATTCCCCGGCAGTGGGGTATCCTACAAATGTTCGCGGCGTACCCATGCGCTTCACTACTCAGAGGATGATACCTTATCTTTGTAGCTCATTCTACACCGTTCGCTTACTGCCGTTGCCTCCAGCTCCTTTGCAGGGCAGTCATGAACCGGGTGAACCCATCGCTGAACGCATGTCGAGTTTTGGAGTCCGTACAGGTCCTCTGCACCACGTTGTCTACTGTCATGATGACGGGTCCACAGACGGCAAGACGGCAAACACCACGTGTTCAGGTGTTTCATCTTCGTCACTACAATCTGGGCAATAAAACGAAGTCACATGTATAAACCAGTTGGTGGTATATCATGACCAGCCAGGAATTGCGTCATATGGAAGTCCACTCCAGCTCCCGATGTGTGGAATCAGGCGATGGGCTCACCTTCCTCTCGCTGAGCTATTCCACAGCTGCTGCCAGTTAAACATCGAGTCCTTATTGGCGAGATATCGTGCGTTGAACGTGTCTGTACGCTGCTAAGTCTCTGCAGGTTATACTGTCTTTACAGGGCCTGCCTTTTGGCCGCGGCTACGTACCGCAGGATTGACGTGGTCGCGCTTCCTCCTTTTGCTTCTTTAGATTGCCGAGAAGTTCGATACCATCCGTGTGAGTGCAACCGTAGCCATTGCCGCTCTCTTACACTCGTAGTTGATATGGCTCGTGAAGCTAAGTTTGTCGTTGATAATCATTTCTAGGTACTTAATTGCGCGTTTGGACACGATATCACACGGTCCAACTGCAATGGTACTTGTTTGGGATGAGATCAGGTTGGTGATCAGCACTGGGTTGGTTTTGCGGTGGGATAGACGCAGGCACTTAGAGTGCATCCATGTTTCCATTGCCTGGATAGCTACTGTGGCAGGTAGCTGTATCTCCGCTGTCGAAGAGCCTCTTGCTAAGAGGACTACATCGTCCGTAAATCCTACGAGTTCAGCTTTCGATGGGAGTCTCATTCATAAGAGCTCGTCGTACGTGATGTTCCACAGGACCGGTTTAAGTGTTGACCTCTGCAACACACTCGCCGAAACCTCTTTTATCCGTATGGCACCACCGGTCATATACTGTAGTTTGGAAATAACTTTCCACAAGCCTATAAAGATAAGCCCGGACCCCCATTTGAACTGACACTGTTGGAGGCGTTCTTCTCGTCCAGAGTGAGCACAGCGCAAAAGTGGAGCCCTCTCCTCTTCGTTAGCCTGATTCTGTCCGCTATCTCAATGACGGAGCGGATGGCGTTTACGGTGTTGCATCCTCTACGGAAACCAAACTGTTTCTCCGAGAGCCTGCCCTCACTTTCAGTGTACCGCTGTAGTCGAATCTGAATCACCTTCCCTAGGACCTTACACGTCAGAAGGACTAATTGCTGCCGCTTCCACGTATCAGGGAATACCCGCTCCGTAACATATCGTTGCGATGATGACCGTAGCATTTCGGGGAACTCCCTGATAGCGCCCTTCACTGCAACGTTCGGAGTGCCGTCCGGTCCGGGGGCCTTCCTTGGTTAGAGAGACTTGTAAACCTCGCGAAGTTCTTCCACCGTTATCCTCTCTTCTATGCTGGTGTCTTAGTCGTACGGGACTGTTGGCACGGGCACGTTTCAGGTGGCACACCCCCAGCTTTAGTTGATGGCCCTGCAGAGGACCGATCTCGCGCTTGTGAAGTGTGGCCTAAATGGCTCCGCTCTCTCTTCTTTCTTGGAATCCTGCGCCTTGCCCTATGGCAGTTGGCATGTAGACCTGCGATTTCCTCTGTCCACCAGTAGACGGGTGGCTTAGTGTCTTTACGCTTGGCTCTTCTCGTCATCGAAGCATCGCAAGCGCGAGCTAATACCCTCGTCAGTCCTTCAGCGGACAGGTTGTCCAGGTTCCTCTCCCAATGCAACACTTCGACAAAGACGTTCTGGTCGGACTGTGTTGTCTATGGTTGACTCACTTCTGTTCCTGTGGTAGGTTCTGGTATTACCGACGTTTGCCAGGTCCACATTGAGCCTTGCCAAAGCTTTTAAAAGAATTTGGCCTCTGGGGTTTGTGAGACGGCTATCCAATTCATCGGCCCACTCGTTATAGTCGCCAGCTATAACGATAGGGCTTCTCCCCGTAAGCGCCCCTATAATCTTGTCAACCATAGTGCCGAACCTCTCCCAGGACCATCTTGGGGGAGCATAGCAGCTACAGAAGTAGATCCCGGTAACTTTGGCCATCACCATGCCTTCGTATTCAGTCGCCACCACCTATTGTATGGGCATACTAGCTGTTACCCACTACAAGAGATGGTGGTGGTGGTCTGCCACTTGCGCGATGTCCAACTTTTCCTCAACTGTCATCTGCCGCAATAGCTGGTGTGCTGTGTAGCAGTGGTTGAGGTTGAGTTGAGGCACAACCTGGATGTTGTTAGCGTAGGGTTGCCATCCGTCCCGCAAAAGCGGGACATGTCCCGCTTTTTAGTTGAATGTCCCGCTGTCCCGCTTTTTCCTCAAAATGTCCCGCTTTTTTTCTAGGAAAATTTTTACAATGTTCACTAACTTACACTGGAAAAAATCAAACTTTAGTCTCAAATTAGATTAATTGGTTTAACACAGAAGATCTTTCAAATACGTCTTTTTCTCAAAATATGAGCATTGTTCCTTGTTAATATAAGACAATACTCAATAACTCTAAAGTGCTTAGCATTACAGTAAGTTTCTGATTCAGTTTAACGTTCTTGGAGCATGTTCAACCAATGTTTGAAGAATTCTGCCACAGATTTCTAAAATTTTCTCACTTGATGATAGAAATTCATTTCTGATTACTAAATTTTAATATCCTAAAATCATTCCTGGGTTTTGGTTCCCTATTATCAAAACCAAAATCTAAATTGTATTCTTGTTTTCATATTTGGCACTTTGTATCTGGTTTAGGATTTTTGATTTTCAGTTCGCATTTCATTCAAAATGTGATCCATAGTTTTTGTTACTCAAACTATTTGATTGATCGAAAAACGTACGCCTCCTTATATTTCTGTACAAATTGAGCTAAAAAATATCAGAAAAAGCAACAGTTCTTAAGTTTTCAAGTCGACAAAGAAAGATTTTCGAGGTGATTGTGTAGAAATATTTTCACCATTTCCTTTTTCATTGTAAATTTCTCAAATACACGTAATTCACACATCTGAAAAAAAGGCAAGGTAGTCCTTTTCATTACCTACACAACGCTGCCAAAATTTTGCATATTCAAACTTTAGGAATGTAGGTATCGCCGAAATGAAGTGCCCGGACTCTTAATGTTCATAGCTTTAGAAATTATCCTGAGTTTTTGTTTCATGTTCAGATTCGAAGTCCTTAAACTTAATTCTTTTGCAGAATCCAAAACTTCAAAATCGCAATCCAGAATTCAAATCTATAAATTAAATTCATCATTCGAAGTTCATAATTTTATTCAGATTAAAAATATAAAAATTAAATCATGAATTCATATTGAAACTTAAGACATCAAATATAAAATACTGTATTGATGATTGAGGGCTCTGAAACAAGTTTCAATCCTTGGCTCGTATCGAAATATTGACCTGAAATCTGAATTTAAAATTCGTTTTTTAACATTCCAGAAATCGTATTGAAACTCGGAAAAAATCCCAAATTCAATTTCATAATTAGTAAACTTCATAATGTTTACCTATTCATGAGCTTAATCTGAATTTTGAATATTAATGCTGAACTCTGAACCTGAATTCATATTCAGGTTCAGAATACAGAGTAAACATTCAAAAATCAGATTACAAATTGCAAGAGTTGCATATTATAATTTTGAGTGTTATATCAATTTCAAAACTTAATTTTTTTTACTAAAGTCAGTCAGTTTTTATTTTAGAAAAGAAAACAACATCCACAGGATTTTATTTAAGAAATTCATTTTTACGAAAAGTATTTGTGGATGAAGAAACATTTATCTAATATCCCGTAAAAAAATCTATAAAATTATTATTGCAGTTTTATCAAGAGAAAAATTTCAAACTTAATCTTGAATTTGAATCGAGATTGAAAGCAGATTTAGATTTTTTTTTGGGAATAGAGTAAATTTTTTTTAACAAATCGAATGTTTTCTTTTCTTAGATTTTCAAATTTTTTAACAAATTACCAAACATAGCAATTTTTATACAAATTACACAACGATTTTTTAAACGGTATCAAATCTGTTGTTTACATGTACGACTTGAAATATTTTATCTCAAATAACGTGTTAATCCATGAGAACCATGGAAAATAACTGTGTATATTATGTAAATAGAAGTCATGTAAGAAAAACTGAATTCAGTGTACTTTCTTTGAACAACTTTGGCTAATGCTATACATACGTAAATATAAGTTTGCTATACAATCAAGCTTTTCTAAGAGTTTTTAAAATGTCCCGCTTTTTTAGGCTGTGTCCCGCTTTTTTGTCGTGAAATGTCCCGCTTTTCTCTGAAAGTATCTGGCAAGCCTATGTTAGCGGCATACCACTCTATAGCCTTTTTTCCATATTGGCAAGCAAGATTGCCGAAAAAAAATTGTGTGTTTTGGTAAAAGAATTCTCGAATTCAGTGATTGGAACCCAAAATAATCCAAGCAAGCATGGAATACCAGACAGAACGTCAGTGATTGATATCACCTTTGCGAGTCCATCATTAAAAACTGACATGAATTGGAAAGTGTGTGACGATTATACAGCGATCACCAGGCGATACTTTATAGCGTAGGAGACCGGAACCCGGTGGCAGTAAGGCAATTGCCAGTGCATAAGCGGAGATGGGAGACTAAAGTTTTTGATAAGGAAGTGTGCACCGAAGCTATATACATGCAGGAAGCTGAGCAGCTGACGAAAATGATGGTAGCGATGGACCTCAGAAATAGCTGAGCAGCCACGGTGGTACTTAAGCGAGCTATTAAAACAAGCGAAAAGAACTGCTACAGATCGTTATGCCAGAGCGTGGATGATAACCCATGGGGCCAAGCCTATAAAGTTGCACTGGCTAGATTCGGTGGCTCAAGGTAGCCGACCGAAAAGTGTCCGGAAAAACTGTTTGAGTTCGTTGCACATCTTTTCCCACAGCATGGCCCGACGCAGTGGCCACTTACCCCGTACGACGCGGGTGCCCACGACATCGAGCCAGTAACAAACAAAGAACTTGTGGCTATCGCTAAGAAACTTTCGGTGAATAAGGCCCCTGGTCCGGACGGAATCCCAAAAGCAGTGCTGAAGGTGGCGGTACAGACCATTCTGGATACTTTCAGAGTGGTGCTACAAAAGTGTCGCGACGAGGGATCGTTTCCCAATTCGTGGAAAACTGCGAAGTTGGAACTACTACCGAAACCTGGAAAATCCCCTGGGCATCCATCTTCATACAGATCCATTTATCTGCTGGACACCCTTGGTAAGCTACTGGAGAGGATAATATTCAACAGACTTATTATCAACATAGAAGGCGAAAGTGGACTGTCGAACAGACAGACAGTTTCGAAAAGGGAGATCTACAGTGGACGCCATCCGCATGGTGACAGAGTACGCAAAGCGCGATTATTAAAAGAACCGGACAGGTGTTCGTCACAGCGCCATTGTGACAATCGACGTTAAGAAAGCTTTCAACAATGTCAGCTGGGAAGCGATTGCCAAAGCACATCACAGGATGCGTGTTCCCAATACCCTCTGCAGGATAATAGGAAGCTCTCCGAAAATCGAGTGTTGACGCACGCAACCGAAACTGGGTTACGATCTACTGCCCTAACAGCGGGTGTTCCACACGGTTCCATAATCGGACCTGTGCTCATGATCAGCGGCGAAACAATCGAGGAAGTAGAAGACCTTGCAAAAGTGTCCGTAGAAAGGGTTGGGTTACGCTTCAGATAGCTCACCATAAAATCGAAGTTCTGCTCGTGACCAATAAAAGAGGTGTACCGCACATGGAGATTATACTGTTGGAGGGCACACGACATCTTCGAAAAGGCAGCTGAAATACCTTGGAGTGATGGTCGACAATCGCTACTTTCAGACTGGATAAATCGGAAGTATGGAGGGGCCAACTTCTACCTGACGCAGTTCCTTTCTGGTCATGGGTGCTTCAATCAATACCTTCATCAGTTTAAGCTTATCAGCCCGCCTTATTGCCCGGAATGTGTAGATACGGAGAAATCTGCAAAACATGCTATCTTTGTCTGACCCAGGTTCATTTCAAGGCGTCAACAACTTCTTCTTCTTTCTTTCTTGGAGCGACTGCTCCAGATTGTTGGGCCAGTGACAATGACCATATGCCCAGTCAACAACTTCAAAATTTGAACGCTGAAAATGTTGTGAGTGAAATGTGTCGTGACGAACAGTCGTGGCGTTCTATAGTCGACGACATCTCGCAAATCATCCGCGATTTAATAAGAATCAGGAATGATGATGAACGGAGAGAGCGAGATAGCCAACCAAATTTGACAAGCTAACGGAAGGTCTTGGACTTCGTATGACTCTACAATTCAAATGCAACGCGATCTTAGGGGGCGTTATAACCCTAATCTGGACTCATACGTGTGGTGGGACTTAAAAGGTCTAACGTACTCAGCTACGATCTTTCCTGCAGCAAAAGGGAGCGGAGATACTATTCGAGCGAAGAGTGTTAAGAACAACCATTGGCGGACTGCAGGAGAACGGAGTGTGGATGCGAAGGATGAACCAAGAGCTCGCGTGACTCTACGGTGAACCCAATATCCAGAAGATGGTGAAGGCTAGCCGGATACGCTGGGCAGAACATGTTGCGAGAATGCTGGATGACTGTCCTGCAAAACAGGTGTTCGCTACGAATCCGGTTGGAACGAGACGAGCAGGGCGCAACGAGCAAGGTGGTTAGACCAAGTGGAGTGTGATCGGGCGAATATGGGTTATCCGAGAAATTGGAGAACGGTTGCTATAGACCGAGTGAATTTTCTTTTATTTCTCAACATTCTCAATTCGCAGATTGACAATGTTGAAAAGCATCGTCGACTGTTGAGCTCACCCGCAATGATGTTGCGGGTGAGCTCAACAGTTGACGATGCTTCAGCCATCGACTTCTTCAGCCATCGAAAATTAGTAGTTGCATGCTAACCGTAGCTCAGCGGAATTTCGCAATATAAAATCCTGTAGTGAGCATCTTTTTTTAATCTCAATTCCCGTCAGGAGTCGTCGTCCTGCTTGGATATGTTGTCAGCAATAAGGTTAGGCTGGCAACTGACCGTCGCCCAAACAACCTTCCCCAAAGTGCCAGAATATCCTACCAGCATTTGGATACGAGTTAACGCATGCTAACCGCAGCATAGCACCACACCACGAGTTTAACTTTCTCGATGATCAAATGCATCTAGGCTCTGCTCCTGGCTAAACCATCCGACCTCTGCGCTAGCTGACCAATCCTGGTTTTGGATCCCGTGATCCTCCTCTCAGGCACCGGGAATTAACTCACGTTACTAACGCGTAGCTGTGGACTCGTGATAGCACCGAGAGTTACCCTCACGGATCCAGCCTACCTGATCTCGATCTCCAGTACCATCCTGGAACGTCCTTGCGCTAGCTGGCTGCTCTAGCTGGTGGACTCCTCTGCGCTGTTCGTTTAAGGACCCCAAGTTCTTAAGAGTATCTACCCTTCTCGATCTTATTCTTTTTCCCGTTCAGATGTACATATCTGGACCTGTTGAAATTAGACTGCAGTGGTGGAATAGAGTTAGTCTTTATTTGCTTTCTCAGTAAAGTCTTTACAAAGCTGCACTCTACACTAGCGATCGTCAATACGCGAATTTTGACAAAACCAGGTTATTAGGAACTCTGTTCAGAACATGCGAAAAAGGCCCATTAGCAACATGGCGATGCTGTACGCATTATCGGCGTTAATTCACGCCAAAATCATCGGTTTTCGTCGGCCACGAAGAGGGATCGAGCCACCGTCGATTCTTTACCTGTTTTTTTTTTCAAACCAGCCATCATCGGAAACGGCTCAAGTGGCCAGAGTCGGAGGCCTGTATGGCTAAGTCAGAAGTTTGTGTGAGAAGTTTGTGTCAGAAAATGGTCATAATTGTAAAATATTTATTAAGTCATAATACCGTCCATTATTTGTAACGTTGTTTTGAGATTGAATGTGTACGGATATTCATCAAAGGAAGAAATATCAGATGCCTTCGATTTTTCCATCAGGAGCGATCCTGAACAAACTCCTTCTGTATTACTTCTCTTACCTTCAAAGCGGCTAAAGAGTCTGTATTATCAAATCCTAAACTAAAAACAAATTTCTTCATAACCTGATAACTCACTGCATCAAAACTTCTCTCTTCTTCTTTGCAAACGTTGTACCCATAGAAAATCAATGAAAATTACGATACAACTCAAAACTTTTTGAAAGAATTTCCAGCAAATTTCCTAAAGAAGTTTTGACCTATCCAAATGATGTAGGTAAATACAGAAATTTTCGTAGCTTAGAAAGGAAGCGTCTTTTGCTGCATCACTAGAATTTCCACTTTACATATTGGAAGTCACTTAAAAATCTAGCTCTTAGCCATGTTCTGGTTACAACCCTTGTAACCTAACAGTAATTCACCCTATTCCTGCATCTATAAGTGCCGCTATCAGGACGAGCCGTTATCAGTAGAGTTGAATGTGACAGTACCGGTTGTAAACATTTCCAAATGGAATACTGAATTATGGGAGACTTCTGAAGTGGCTAATTTACAACCCAGAGCGCGTTTTATTGTGCACATATACTTTGGGAGGCGCTAAGATATGATAGCTTGAATTTTTTTTTATAATTTATTTTGCTATTAGAAAAAAGGTCTGGAATAACTATAAATAATGTATAGCGGAGGCCAAAATATGGTTGTTAGAAATGATCCCAAATGAGCTATAGCTTCTTTCTACACCAAAAGCTTGATTCTAAGGCACAGAGCAGTTGAAAGTTGAATGCTTTCATAATCATGAATGAGATACCTGGAAACGCACCCCGACTAACAATGGCCAAATTGTCCCCGGCGGCCGGCGGCGACGGCAAAGTCTAAAATCTCCATCGAAAGTTGGCTCAGTGGCAATCCGAAATGGGAACTCCGACAACAGACTAAGAGTTTGTTGCCGGGATTATACAATCTCGAGCAGCTCCTGAGCCTGACCCAAGATGCGGGCTGACACAAGCCTTACATTATACTTTTTGAGCCACTATTTAGGAGCTGAAAGCATCCCCGAGAGTCTCTTAGTCTCAAACCGACGACGCATGACGGAATAGATTCGTTCCTCCATGCGAAAGGAAAGTACAAACACTTCATAATTGCAGCTAATCATACCGAAAATTACATACAGTGACAAACATTCCCATCTAGAGCAAAAGCCTTCCTATGGGGTCTCCTATGGACTTCCATGCCATGTAGTTGTTACGGTTTCGGTTCAGTTGCGTCGTCGCGTCGTCATCACCGGGTAAGAGAAACACATTCACCTCCATTCATCATTTGGGTTATTTTTCTTCTTGGCCCATTTCAGCTGGCGTACTTACCTAGTAGGAGGTAGTCTAGCATGAATGGACCACCAGGAGTCGCGTTTGAATGGGTTGAACAGTTCGGCGAAATATGACGCGTCGTCTAAGTTATGACTTCCAACGACAAAGTGCTCCTTTTATTTGGCACTTTCTCACCACTGGTAATGTGCACTGTTGGCTTTTGATATATTCGATGTGATAAATATAGTAGCACACATTTTTAATTTGTTGATAAAATATTTGCATAATTCTAAATAAAGGAATAAAATTTTGGATAAAAACTGTCAAAATAACTATACGATGCGGTTTTATGGCAATTCCAGGAAGGCAGGGCTAGGTATTTGAAGGTTAAAATATATTTACGACCATTTGGCATTTGACTTTTAAAGTTTATTGAAGCCTCAAAAATCTGTGAGACAAATTGTAAGGAAAGCATATTAAAATTGAGTTCACGTCACAGTGGAACATTTGATCCTTTATCAAAGAATGTTTGTGTATATTAGGGTGGCAATCGATGTTGGGATAAATTGAAAGGGTCGTGAGCTGTTTCAAAATTTCATGAGTCTCTTTGTCTAAAGGGTGATACGGTCAAAATTTGGTCAATATAAACTTGACGTGTTTCTTTCAATTTAGCAATTCAAAAACCTGAACACCCCTCATTTTGAAGGTGTGTGTGTGTGTGTGTGTGTGTGTGTGTGTGTGTGTGTGTGTGTGTGTGTGTGTGTGTGTGTGTGTGTGTGTGTGTGTGTGTGTGTGTGTGTGTGTGTGTGTGTGTGTGTGTGTGTGTGTGTGTGTGTGTGTGTGTGTGTGTGTGTGTGTGTGTGTGTGTGTGTGTGTGTGTGTGTGTGTGTGTGTGTGTGTGTGTGTGTGTGTGTGTGTGTGTGTGTGTGTGTGTGTGTGTGTGTGTGTGTGTGTGTGTGTGTGTGTGTGTGTGTGTGTGTGTGTGTGTGTGTGTGTGTGTGTGTGTGTGTGTGTGTGTGTGTGTGTGTGTGTGTGTGTGTGTGTGTGTGTGTGTGTGTGTGTGTGTGTGTGTGTGCGTGTGTGTGTGTGTGTGTGTGTGTGTGTGTGTGTGTGTGTGTGTGTGTGTGAGAGAGAGAGAGTGTAGAACGTTGCTCCTATTTTGATTTTGGAATTCGCTCATCAGTTCCCCAAACCTCGTCCAAGGCAGAAGAGAAGCGTATCGAAATTTTGCTCGCGCATCGCGCAAATCCGAGCTACTCGCACGCAAAGCTGCCAAAATCTCTAAAAGTTGCCAAATCAACCGTTACAAATGTAATTAAAGTGTTTGGGGAACGTTTGTCGACAGCCAGGAAGTCTGGATCGGGGGGAAATCGAAAACCGGAAGCCGGAAGACGACAAAGAGAGTTGTCGGTAGTTTCAAGCGAAACCCTAACCTCTCTCTCCGGATTGCCGCAAATAAGCTGGGTGTATCGTCTACAACCGTGCATCGAGCCAAAAAACGAGCCGGACTGTCGACTTACAAGAAGGTAGTGACTCCAAATCGCGATGATAAACAAAATACGACGGCCAAAGCGCGATCCTGGAGGCTGTACACGACGATGCTGACGAAGTTTGACTGCGTGGTAATGGACGACGAAACCTACGTCAAAGCCGACTACAAGCAGCTTCCGGGACAGGAGTTTTATACGGCAAAAGGAAGGGGAAATGTAGCAGATATTTTCAAGCACATGAAACTGTCAAAGTTCGCGAAGAAATATCTGGTTTGGCAAGCCATCTGTACCTGTGGCTTGAAAAGCAGCATTTTCATAGCTTCCGGGACTGTCAACCAAGAAATTTACGTAAAAGAGTGTTTGAATAAACGTCTGCTGCCTTTCCTGAAGAAACACGGTTGTTCCGTACTGTTTTGGCCGGATTTGGCATCTTGCCATTACGATAAAAAGGCCATGGAGTGGTACGCCGCCAACAACGTGCAAGTGGTTCCCAAGGACAAGAATCCTCTCAACACGCCAGGGCTCCGCCCAATTGGAATGTGATAATGAAGTTATGTGTAGGGGAGAATGAGGATACTTGATCCCTGGGGTTACTTGATTCCTTAGCTATATCTCGAAACTGGAATGTCTTACAAAATCAAATGTTCTAGAAAAATGAGCAAAATAACAATGCTTGTAGTTTAAAAAAATTTAACAAAATAATTGTTTGAGTAATTGAACTTCGTTTGAAAAATTTCACAAAATGTAACTTGAAGATCTTTTTTCATCACTTTATAATGTTCCTTACATGGGAAAATTATGAAAAAAATATTTGTTCCAATGTATCAATCGTTCGAGCGTAGAATGAACTTCATAATGCCATATTTTCAAAGCAATGGAAAACTCTCAACTTTTTTCAGAATAAGTTTTCTAAAATGTTGATTCTTGATGTTGATGTTGATTCCTTCCAAAAAGCATATTCTTCTTCTGAATTGATCGTTATAATTGCTGATCACGAAATTACTAATATTTATCCAAAAACTAATATTTATCAAACAATTGTCTGAAGAAAAGACCAAAAATAATTAATTTTCTCTTAATTATAAAAAATAGCGCCTTTAAGTATGCAATGATATTAGCGTTGAGACAAAGTTATAGAATTTTCTTCTTATGTCTACTATAAATTGTGAAATGAGAACAAACATTTCCAAAATAGTAAATTAACATTCTATCTTGGGGTTTTGTTTGATTTTTATACAAGGATTAGGGCTTCCTGAATAAAAGATCAAGTCTCCTTCAATAGGGGATCAAGTCTCCCCTAACTTCAGAAAAATCGCAATTTTTTTACTCCAACGAAAATGCTTCTAGTTCATCAACGGGTTTAAATATCGTTCTAATTTTTGGAGCATAGAAATTTGAAGTTACAAGCTGTCAGAAAATGTCAAAGACGGCTAGTTGCTCATTTTTTCCAAAAAGATATGGTGAAAATAAGAAAAGGGGATCAAGTATCCCCACTCTCCCCTACTGAATGTAAAAACGTCGAAAACAACCTTGAGAAAGTTATTACTTGTGCGTATTGTTTTAAAAGTGTTCATCTACTTTGTAAAAATCTAATTGGCAGTGCTGCATGCAAAATGAAAGCTCAGCAATATTTTTGTGACCAAAATTGTGAATCTATTTATTCTAAAATTATACCTCTATGTAAAGATCATGAGACAATTATAGAAAATATCAACATGAAAATTGAGGAAACAGTTTATAACGTTGTTTCTAAAGAGCTGATTTCGGTGAAAACGGATATGAGATCAGTTACTTCTAAGATAGAGGCGTCACAGGAATTTTTATCTTCGAAATTTGAAGAAATTCAGACAGATTTCAAAGATTTTAAATCCCAGAATGATGCTATTGAAGAAGAAGTATCTGGTCTCAAATCCAAACATTCCAAACTTTCAAATCATGTCCAAAAGCTAGAAACGAACCCTGATAGATTCAATAGAGAGGTTATTTCAAAAAATTTAATGATTTTTGGAGTACCGTTTCAATACTCTAGAACTTGTTCGTAAAATATGTGGGACTTTTAGTTACGATTTGAAACTTGAAAACAAAGAAAATGCAGTTAGGCTACTTTCTTGGAATAAACCCAACGAAAAGTTACCACCAATTAATAATTCTTAAAGACACACTTGTTAAAGAGAAATTTAATAAAAAATGAAGCTTTGGGAAACTCGCTTCCTCTTTAGTTGACCCGACATTTGTGTTAAACGGAAAACCATTCAATATCACAATTAGGGACGAGCTTATACCTTTATCAATGGAAATTCTTAACGAGTTACGTGAATATCAGGACTTACTAGGATTAAAATATGTATGTCTGGCCTGGTAGAGGCGGTGCTATCCTTGTAAAACAAACAGATACTTCTAAACCAGATGTTATTAAAACAAAACTTGATATGAACCGTTTTAAGAGCAAGCACGTCACTCAAAGAAAAAGCATTTCATCAATTCCCAAGGAACCCCCATCTCCTAAACGCAAAAGGAATAATGATTTAGAATCAAAATAAATTTATTTGTAAAAGGTTTTGTTATTACTTGTTATATAAATAACTAGCTGACCCGGTGTGCTTTGCTACACCTTCCAAAAATAAATGTAATTTTTTAAAAAATATTGAAATTAAGATTTTTGAAAGCATTTTTTTAAGTCAAACTTCATCATAGTTCAGAACCAACAACTTTGAAATGAGAGCTGCAGCTGAAGTGATGGTGTATATTATTTACTGAAACTTGATCTCTAAATTTGTTTTTCAAGATCTGAAATTTGTACTCTGTTTTTAAAGCTTCATAATGACTTAAATAATGTCAAAATTAATGGATCTTCCACCTTTTTCTCAAAGTGGAACGTTACGAACTTCCATAAATAAAATTGTCACTTTATTTTTTGAGTTATGCCAAATATCCGTACGCAAAAAACCCTCTTATAAAATCCTTATCCTTATAAAAATAAATGGTCCCTTCTTTAAAAAGCTCTTTATCTAAAGCTTGCATGGGAGCTCCCCCATCTTTTCCGATTTGACCCCCACTGCTTGATGAAGGTAGGCTGATTCACCCGGCTCGAGTTTACATAAATTTTTCATTGAAAGAAAAAAAATTCTCATTGTACTTTATGGCGATAGAATTTTGAAAACCGATCAATAGCGTGAATCGGGACAGTTTTTGAGTGTATTCCTAATATTCTGTATTATGAGCACTTCCAGCTCCTGATTAGCTTTAGATGGGGTATTTTTTGGAGTTGAAAAAATAAGCTATATAAATTTGAAAAAAAAAACGATGAAAAGGATTTTTCACCATCCTCGCCCTTCGAAGCAGATTGAATATCTATCCTTTTTGCGTCAAAATTATATTAAAAAATGTTTCGCCATATGCTAAACTCGTGGACATGAGACATTACAGCTTGAAGTTTTCCCAAACAGCTTTTGTCATGGTATAAAAATTATTGAATTTATGCAGTGCAAATTTCTTTTTTTCAAATAAATTTATTAGAGCAAAAAATATAAATATTTAAAAAATATCAGTTGCATCACTAAATAAAATCTCAGCGTTTTTTATTTTCTCTTTGAAAGTCAAATATTAAAAAATGTTGGCAAATAAAAAAATTTCTAAGTTAACATTTGTTTTGTACATTGGGGCAAGTGTAAATGCAAAGCTTATTTTCAGATGCGTCAGAGTAATGGCTTTAAAATGGATTTAATATGTATTTCTGTTTGTTTGTTTTATCAAGGTTCATTGATATATTTGCAGTATTCCTGCAGTATAAATTTATGTTTGTTACTCCACTTTTAACGAATGCTGTTCAAAGCGAATGACCTTCATTTACAAAGTTATTGTAACCCAAAAGCACTTTTCATGTTAAGTACGTACTTGAATTGATATATAAGCAAAAAGTACGATGTTTTTTCAGAATTTTTTAAAATAAAATTCTTCCATTTTCATTTCTAAAATCGTTTCAGTTGTATATTTTGGCCGAAGTAACAATTTCTAGAAGAAAACATTTTTTTTATAACAGCGAAAGGTGTTTCTTGAAAGAAAATTCTTTCGGAAAATGAATTCCCTCATTTTTGGTCAATAAAAATCAGTTTATTTCACTGATACCTTTCACTTATGCACACGTCAGTCCTATCTTATCTAATTTAAAGAATAGGCTCTTGATCAGTTCA
The DNA here is from genome assembly GCF_029784155.1 of Uranotaenia lowii. NCBI lineage: Eukaryota > Metazoa > Arthropoda > Insecta > Diptera > Culicidae > Uranotaenia > Uranotaenia lowii. The sequence continues at coordinate 104,862,827 of NC_073693.1, read as the reverse complement.
TGTGTCGGATCGGTTTTTTTGATCTTTTTTAAATTTAAATGGCCCTATAAAACTTCAGTTCAGTACATTTTTACGTGTTCAACAAAATGTTTCGGATTTACCTCTGTAGAAAACATCTTATTCATATTTCTGTTATCAATATGATTCAAAAATAACCTTGTAGGCGAAATGGGTTCAAAAATTGTTAGTAAATTCTTTACTTTCTGTATTTTTTCAATTGTCCGCAAAGTTTCATACCATGATTTCATTAGCATCAGAACTAAATTTATATTTTTTAGACAATAAATGCTACCTACTTTAACACGAATGAAATATGGAAGTATTTTTGCAAATCTTTCAATTGGTTTTGATTCGATTGATAAAATACCAATCCGTGTCACATCTAGGCGTCATTTATTTCCACGTGCTGTGTACAATTAAGCAAGAAAAACACATCTAGGTTGCATATCGCCCCCACGTGCATAAGAGATATAGGTACTTGGTGGAGAAACAGGCGCCTAATTGTTGAATTTTTCCAGCGATCAATGAACAGTAGCTTTGGTTACTATCCACTTGCGACGACGACGTTTGCTTGACCATAGAGATGAAAAACAAACGCCGAAGAGAAAAGAAAATCTCTAAAATGGATGCCATGACTTTTCAATATCAGATTTTGAAAAAAAAAATGTGGGTATATGTTTTATTCGATCGGCAAAATGTCAATCTGGGTCACATCTTGGCGTCATTCATAACCATGTGCTGTACAAATGAGCTGAGGAATCAAGTAGGAATAAATCACATCAAGGCTTCATATCAGGGGTGTCAGGTGTCCTGATTTTTCAGGATTTGTCCTGATTTTTGAGAGGCCGTCCTGATTTTTCAAAAACGCTTGAATTGTCCTGATTTTTGAAAAATGACGTTTAAAATGTCCTGATTTGTCCTGATTTTTGAAAAATATCTAAACTTTAACTAAATTTATTGTTAAATGGTGAGAAAATCAAACAAATATTCTACAAAACAGTTAAACTAGTTTAATCGATGATAATCTTTGGTTCAAATGATATTTAAATAGTGTTTTTCGATGTTATCCAAGTTTTTTCTCGCTGTAGTTGCATAACTTTAGGCGTCTTCAGCACCTGTATTTCGCCTTTAGTTATGCAATCTAAGCATAGCTGCATGTTATTTTCATCAATTTAGTGGTGTCCTGAAAAATCCTGATTTTTATCATTGCGTTGTCCTGATTTTTATCAAAACCACCTGGCACCCCTGCTTCATATCGCTACCTCTTGCTTTGAAAACATGCTTGGTTGAGAAATACGCGCCAAAATATTCCCACTGATCAGTATGCTATGCCATGGTTATTATCCTCTAGCAACGTTGGTTCGCGACGCCTCGACCATGGAGACGAAAAACAAACCGCCCAAAGGAATAAGATCTCGAGAAAATGTATGTCATGACTTTAATTTGTTTCGAAAAACTACTAATTTTGTATGGGAGCTTCCTCTCCCTTTAGTCGGAGCGGTTTGTAACTATTATAGAAACCATCTCCGGCCCTAAAAACCCTTAGATGCCAAGTTTCACGATGATCGGTTCAGTAGTTTCCGAGTCTATAGGGAACAGACAGACAGACAAACATTCATTTTTATAGATATAGATAGATTTGATGAATAATCTAATTAATGTATACCATGACAGTGTCGATGATTTTAATTTAAGAACTTGTAGGTAATAACAATTTAGGAAATTTGAGAGTTTTGCAATGGAATATATGTAGTATCAATAGTTTAGACTGTGTGTTGCAGACTATTGAACATTTAAATGTCTGTATTGATGTAATTGTTATTTGTGAAACTTGGGATGCGAAGCATAATTGTAATATTCATAACATTCCAGGATATACCTCGATCTTTTCTTGCCGTGACCAATCATATGGAGGTCTAGCTATGTATATTAAAACAAATTAAAAGTTCAAAATTACTGAAAATAAGGTTATTGAAGGTTTCCATAGGATAAGCGTTCAAATATCTTTGAATGGTCAAGTTTTTATTGTTCATGGTATCTATAGACCTCCCGCATTTCTATTTAACTCATTTTGTGATTAAATTGAATTCTTGTTAGCGTCTGTTGCCGATAACCATGTTTGTCTTATTGTAAGTGACTTTAATGTCCCCATAAATTAAACAAATTCAAATACAGTTACGAAATATAAATCGATTTTGGAATCCTTTTGTTATGTTCGCACAAACTCCTTTCCTACTAGACCATAGGTCGGCAACCTGCGGCTCGCGAGCCGCATGCGGCTCTTTAGTTCACTGCGCTAATATTATATATATTTTTGAATAAAATATTTATAAATTCGTGCTTAAGCGATATTCGAGTCTTGTGACCTGAAGAGCATATCAACATTGCCCCCCTTGTTGGAACAAGCAAGATGTGGAAGGTGTTTGATGACTGATTTTTTTCTATGATATTTTTGCCGAAACCATGTATAGAAAAAGTATATATAATAGTAACTTTTTTATAATGACGCTATAAGAAACAAAATATAGAAGATTACATGTTTCTTTATCGGCAAACGTTCTTCTTTTACAATCAATTCCAAAACTTAAATCCTGTGGATAGCTTTTTCGTAAACTGAAATCAGTTTTTTTTTTCACTAAGGGGGGAGTAGGGTCTAACACTTTCAAAAAATCGATTTTTTATTATTTTCTTATTGTTAAACATTTCAAGAATGTTGTGTCATATTTTCAAGTCCATCGAAGCAGAACTGTAGAAATTGTAGGCCTTTATCTCCTCTTATCCAATACTGCAAGAATTTGCAAGCAGAAACTTCCAACGCGTTTTTCTCGAAAGCACATTTTTAAAGCCAGTGGACATCGTCATTTGAAAACGATTTCACCGATTCTTTTCAAATTTGGAACATATTTTCTACATATAAAATACCAAACCCCAACAATTTTGGCGGATTTTTTATGACAAATTATAGTTTTTACTTCAAACAACCACAAAAATTTCATAAAATTTTGTTTTAAGTTAAATAAAATCGTTGGGGTCTAGAGCAACATCTATTAAAAATATTTTGCTCTGATTTTTTGACTTCAGATGGTTCTGTGCTGAGATACAGTGTCCACCGCAAATCCTGTTTTTTAAAAGGCATCCTCGAAAGTGCTCCGTCACCGGCAATATTTTTCTACGAAAAAATTACTAAATGTTCGTTTAACAATGCATTGTATAATGCAAAAAATTTGAATACATTTGTTCGAATGATATCTTTAAAAAAATTCGTGAAAATGGTGTTTTTTGAACCCGTTAGACCCTGCTCCCCCCTTAAAAAACCTTCCAAATAAAATTAAATTTTCCTTTATATTTGTGATTTTTAGCTGAAATTTTGAAATTACGATACCTATCAACATTACAAGTTTGCGATCTCTTGAAATTTGAATTCTTCAATAGAATAGTCATCTTGATATTTTTATGATGATTTTTAAACTCATTTACCATTTGAATTTATGTACATGTTATGCTAGTTGTTAGAAATGATAAATATAAAGGATTTGAAAACGGAACAAATCGGAAGTTAAATTTTTAAGATCGATCCTAAATATGAATCCTGAACCGGCATTCAAAAATTGAATTTGGAATCTGTTCTGAATTCCGATACGCTTTCTAAACCGCAATTCCGAATATGAATTTATTAATGAACCGAGATGCGAATTATGTTTCAGAGTCCTCAACCATGAATCAATAATAAAAGTTTCGAGTTTCAATCATTTTTTTATCCGCTTTCTGGTTCAAAGTTTGTCATTTTGAAGCTTGGCTATACCTGATATTAGCATAAGAATTAAGTTAAAGAATTTTGAATCCTAAAACGAAACAAATACTCGACAAAAAATCTGGAAAACCTACTCAATAAATAAAGGGTTTAAAAAAGTTAATAGAGACATGCAATTCAAATACAAAATTCCAAAAGTAAGAATTGAGAATCACAAATTAAAGTTTGACAGTTTCTAAACTCGAATCAGCATTGAGAATAAATGAAAATTTCAATTCTGAGAATCAATTTGAAAATTTAATCTCAGGCTGAATATTTGTTATGAATAACTTAATTGACATTTTCACCCAGTTTTTTTTTTATAATTAAATTGTTTGTATTGAAAAAAAAATGTAAACCTTTGAGTCTTTAAACACATTTAAAATTTCAAGTGTGATACGTGCAGCCAATATTTACCAAAAGTACACAAATTTTGAACAAATGTTCAGTTACGGACATATTTTTTTAAATCTCGATTAAGAGTTAATGGCCATTGATTTATTTTTATTATTTTTTTATTTGAAACTTTCAAAGTGTCATTGAACTGATTTTGCCAGTTCAAACTGTTTCTTTATTATTTGTCACGAATTTTCTATGAAGGCTACAAAATCGCATTTATACTGGTTAAACCACATTTTTTCCAATAATCTAAGCTTTAGAGAGCATTGATAAATAATATTGTATTGAATTGCATTTTTCATTCAGTTGGACGCACAATACTGAAGAATCACATGATGCATAAAATTCTGATGACAAGTTCGCTTGATGTCAAAATTCTACCAGTTGTCAAGACCATGATTTTTGAAGATTAAAATTTTTGACTACGTAAATTTTAGTTGAACTTTTCCTCTAACTTCTAGATTTTTAAGAGGTTAAGCTAAATCTGGGGAATGTCTTAAAGAAGCTTGATAATTAAAAAAAAAACATTCCCCTTAACTTTGTTATTTTTAAAAGCTTTTTCTTGCCGAAGAAATTATAAATATTATACTTCTGTACATGGCCGTAGGAACGGCGGGGGGGGGGGGGGTTTGGGAGTTAAACCCCCCCCATGAGGATCCAAAACAGCAAGCGAGAGATTCTACTCTACACTCAAAATTTTAAATTTAGAACCAACCATATTATGATAATAGAGTAAGGTAAATCAACACTAACAATCTAGACTAAAAACTAATGCCAAAACTTCAAAACCTCAACCCAAGTCCAAAATTCAGCTACACTTTTTCAAAATTTCCTAACATTTTCATCGAAATTCTGGTCTGAATATCGAATTTCGAATTAAATCAAACCCATTTCGGAGGTTCTGATTCCATAATTCTCATAACCAAAAGTGTATTTATCGTAATGTTTTTCGAATTTTGGATTCTGTATCCAGTTCAGGATTGTTGATTTTCAGTTCAAATAAACATAAGAAATTAGAAATGAAAGGCTGCTTCGAAATCCTGGTTCAAATTCGGTTTTTCATTTCATATCAAATTTGGATTATGTTTTCCGAGATGATATGCATTTTCAATATTTTAATAATAGTTTTCCGAATATGAAAAAAAGATAAATTTTGTTTTATATTCAAATTCGAAATTCTTGAACACAGTTTTAACACAAAATTAAAAAAAATAAAGCTTTAAAATGGCATTCCAAAACTTAAAAGTAAGATTCAGATCTTTGTAAATTCATTTTTTAATTCTGATTCATAATGCAGATTAAACTTAAATAATTTAAATAGTGAATTTAGATTAAATCTGAACTAAAGAATTTAATTTATAGATTCATGAATAACGGCTCTATAACTTGGCTCATAAAAGTCTAATCTGGAAGAAGATTCGCAAATCGTTTTTTTGTACTTTTCAGAAATCGTATGGAAATTAGGATACAAATTCAAAGCGCAATTTTTGAATTCAGGTTCAGAATTCAAATTCAGAATGCAGATTCAAAATTCAGAAAAATTTTTAGCTTGCCAACGAATTTTACAATCTACATAAATTGTTGAGCAATGCAAGAGATCATGAACATAACATATTGCGGACCAAACGAAAAATATCGTTTTTTCACTTGCCAACAGTGTGCTACACTACGAAGTATAACTCGAATTGACTGAATTCAAGTGGTAAACTTTATTGGACAAAATTGAACACATCGTTTGCGTTACTTAAAAATACTTAATTTGTAAAACTTAGTTCAAGGGTTTCTGAGATACTGAATGCCAAATATCGGTGTTTCTCGTCAAAGATTTCTTTGCGGTTCTTGATGTGTTAAGATTGCTTGTCAATTCAGATTTCAATTTTTTAAACCAAATTAGTTTGTAAACACAATTCTGCTGAGAATCACAAATAAAAGTCAAAATTTGAGTTTTCTTGTTTTATCCTCAAAACCTAAATTTAAAAAAAATCATCTACAGGATCTTATATTTATTCTTTATGAAAAATATTTACTGTTAAGAAAAATCTTCACCTAAAAAATCTGCAAAAAAAATCTATATTTTCCAGTGTATTGTTCAACATTATTAACACATTAAGGATACCAAAATTTGTCATTTTATGTTTCAGAAACCAATGAAAAAAATACTGTGTTTTGTTACATTTTGTGGAATGAGGTTTCGTTATTAGATTCATAATATTTGAATTATGTTAGCATACTAGTGGCAAGCCAAAAATCGAAATATTCCGTATTTGGTCCGCAATGCCTTGCCGGTTTTTTTAAGCCAAATTTCATACTAAAATCATTGAATTGGTTCAAGTTTGCATCAAGAAAGTTTGATCCGAAAATCTGATTTTTTTAAATTTGATTTATTTTCATCAAAGGTTAAAATCTTTGAATTTGAAAAATAGTTTGGAAAAATGGGCTTGTTTGATTTGAGTATAGAATAAGTTTTTTTTTCAGAAATGATAGACCCTCCTAAAAAAACTTATTTTATGCTGAAATCAACTAAGTTTGATCTACCAGACTGTTAAACAAATTCATAGATTTTAACCATCGATGAAAGCAAATGTAGGTTTAGGACCAATTGTCTAAAGTTACACTCAATACAAAAACTTTAAGTACTCAAAAATTAATAACCATATAGTTACAAACATATTTTTTTAAATTTTTTTTTGTTTCGTACATTGTTAGGCAAAAGGTCATAGATAAAAATCAGTCACCAAAACCCCCCCCCCCATGAGTCGGTTCTTCCTACGGCCCTGCTTCTGTAAATATGTTCAAACTTTCACATTAATATCATGCAATGTATTCATTAAACCTTTTATGCATTCAAAACTTGATATTGATATACAATCAAACCATGTTAAAAGAGTTGACGATCCAGAAGAAAATCCACGTACTTAATGGTAATCAAAAACAGATTGAGAAGAAAAATCCAAGAGTTAAAAAAAACTCTAATGGGTTCAAAGTTATTTTCGAGAAACTAATGTTCATTGATCATTCATTTATTTTGATTTTTTTTAAATTAAAAAAAAAATCAATAAATCTTTTATGTGGCTCTTTCAAACTCTGAATTTTTGAAAATTTGAGGTTTTTGGCTCTTACGACTCAAAAGGTTGCCGACCACTGTACTAGACCAAAAACTAATAATATTTTAGACCACGCCATTTCTAAGCAGATTGATCTAGGCCGACTGAAAAATGACACTTTTTTACTGATGTGAGCGACCATTTACAGGTTATTACATCCTTTTAATTATAGAGTAACTAGCTGATTTACCCGGCCTTGCTCGGGCTCACATAAAAGATGAATAAAAATTGATTTAAGTTTCGAAATTTTGAAAGCTTTTTATTCATCATTTTAACAAATTTGACCATGTTTTGCCATGTAAGCTTTGTAAGTTTTTTTAGCCTTTGAGAATTTTTAATTGGATTTTTAACAAAGTTTATCGTTTTAATATTATTGAAAAACTTGTTAGGTTTGCTAAAATAATGTCCCTTGAATGCCTATTCATCGAATCAAGAACAAAATTTTAAATTAAGGTTTCCAGATTGCTCAGATTTGCCTGAATATTTGACACAAAATTTGAGGGAAAACCGGTCCGTCCCGGTTGACCGGATTTTGTTGGAAAAAGCCCGGATTTCACCCGGATTAATTCATTTTATTTGTAAAACATAAAATAAAATTAAATTGAATTTTTACAATTTTTCATTTTAACGTTCAAAAAGGAATTTTTTATGGCAAGTTTTATCCTGACTTGTTTTTAAAGTCTAAAATACATCCGCTGATGAGATTGAAAAAATATTCAAAGTGTTCTCTTCTTAATTTCTACTGAATAATTCCGTGGTTTGTACCAAATTTGCTCGGATATTAATCGGATTTTGGGTTAAACGTATTGAAATCAACTACGCGGATTGTGTCAGAAAATTGCCCAGATTTTTTCGGTCCGGACGTCCGGAAAAATTCTGGCAACCTCATCAACCTTTTATTTTTTTGGGAAGCTTGAATAAATCTAGTCTTTTTATATAATCTTCAAATGATAACAATGTATTTTTCATCTTGTCCATGTGTTATCTAATGAAAATCCAATATCATAGGCTTGTAAACATATGTACACGACCTCTTTTGAAGATTATCTCACTTATCAAAATGAATGATCTATCGTAGAGTAGTATATTCAAATTTAATTTGTACTTATGATGAGAATGATAAGTTGTTTTAGATGTTAAAAGTTTCATTAATAGTTTTTAAAGTTATCAAAAAACACATCACCTTGGAACCGAAATCACCCATTTTATAATATTATGAAAAATTTATTTGAGCTACATTTAAATTTTTCTATTTTTTGACACAACTATTCCATTGATTATCATGAAGAGTGATCAACACAGCAAAAAAAATTGTAACGTTGGACGATGTAAATTATGAGGATGTTAGCCAACCTATGCATTTTTATTGATTTCGGTTAAAATATTACATCCAAACGATGTACACAATTCGAACACGTCATGTTGTGTAATATTCCAACTTACTATGTAGTATTACATCAAGTAGTCAATGTTTATTCCAATTGACATTTTAAATAGTTTTCGTGTCGGAAAGTTAAAACCGGATTGTGGAGCTCAGGAGGATTTGCTCTGTTGGTAAGTCATATCAATATTGATAATACATCTAAGCAAAACTATTGGTGATAATTTCTCAACATAATTTTGCTCTTTCAGGAATTTTGGCCATCGTTAATCAGCGATACAAAAGAGTTCCGGAGAATAGAAAATTAAAACAGTTGTATTTGAGGTGAGTATTCTGCATTCAGTTTTTTATTCTCCCTGTGAACTTTTTCATTCAATGCTTACAGAAATGGATTGTCACCGTTTGCAAATGCGAGGTTGTTTGACCAATGGCCTTCAAAGGGACAGATTATCGGATACGGAACATTATCAATCAGTGTTTTTTTCGCGTGTGAATTTCTGGCTGAAGGTAGAATAAAGGATATGATCGAACATTTCAACAGGATACTAAAAGGTTCACCGACGCAGTTGTAATTGAATCCATTCTAATGCTTCCATCCTTCAATTTTTAGTTTGTCGTATTATTCATGGAATAAAATTTTCGCTTTAGTTTTTAATGGTTTCATTTTCTATGATAGCATTTTCTGAACCCATTTTCATTATACATATGTACATAAGTAAATGCTTGAAATAATAATCTCTAATTTGAATTGTCGAATTTGTTTTAACATTTCGGAAATTATTCAAATTGAAAAAAAGGATAACGGTCAGTGATCTTATCACAAGTTGTATTTTACCTCTGTGCTCGATCTTGTCTACTGCGTAACATATATTAAGTGTATTTTTTTACATCCAAAACGTGTAGTTGCTTGGTACATCAAAACAATGTAATATTAGATACCTTTAGCGACTCGAGTTATGTGCACGTTTTTGATGTAATATCGCAACACTTTTTTTGCTGTGAATGTAAAAATCCTTAGAAATCATTTGTTTGAATTTTCACTACTAAAGACTCTAGTTTTCTCATAATTGGATGGCAGAGTTGAACACATTGTTGACTAAAAATGACTCAAACTTGGCCAAAGAAATTAAATTGTATGAAAAAACAACTTGAGATTTAATTACTAAAAAGTTTTATGCGTTGGATTTGGTTTCAACTTTTTCCAGGATTGATTTGATTGTCTACCCTGCCTTTTGCATAAATTCCTACACGGCAATCAAAGCATTGAGATTGCAGCCTTCAACTCACAACCCTTAAAATAGCTTCTTACCCTATGAGGAATTCCAAAAATATGAAAATTGTTGGTTCCTAAAAGCTGGAAAATAAGTTTTCATTCAAAATAGTAATTCAACTGAAGAAGTGAATTCATAATGAAGATGAATCATGCATTATATTTATACTTCAATTACTGCATATTCTTGTTGACTCTCAACGCCCCCAACGGCAGTTGGGACTACTTTGAAAACCACTGTTCAAATCAATTTATTCCTAACATGCGATAAGTTTTTCTTATCCCAAAAGTAGACTTATTATTTCATCCAAGAATCACATGCTTGTGCCCTGTGCTACGAACAGTAGACGAAAAAAAACCCGCCAAAAACTTCGCTATCCAAATTTTAATCATTAGCAGGCTTTGATTTGCTGTTCAGTACACGTGAACTCAGGACGGTCTTTCTAATGCCCGGCCCATGGTGATGCTGAAAACAACCCGCCAAGGGGAAAAAAGTCGGTTGACAAAATGCCATGCCATGACTTTTGGTTCGTGAGAATAAAATAGAACGTTGTATGGGAGGGTCCCTTTTCTTAGGTGGGAGGGGCTCAGAACTATTACTAAAACCTTACCATGGTCCAAATACATAACTGTACCAAATTTCAGGCTGATCGGTTAAGCGGTGTGGATTTGTATAAGGTGCATACAAACAAACATATATAGTCCAACTCATCTTTATATATTAGATAAACAAATGGCAACTTTAACGAAAGAAATTTCTGATTATTGTAAACTGAACAACGTATTTTTGAATTATTTGAATTATGTTCAACTACCAGATAACGTGAATGTTGGTTTGCAAAATATCACAACATCTTACAGACATTTTCGATCAATGTCTACTAGAACAATAAAAAAAATGTAAAATTGAAAGGCAACTACTGTCTATGAATGTCACTAGATCTTTGGACACTCATAACAATTAAAAATAACTATTTAAAACGTCCTAAAAGGCACCCAGATGATGTCCAAATAAAACAAATGTTGAGTCATATAAATAAAAAAATGTATTTAAAAAAACAGGAATGCAAAAAATTATATTATGAGCGTTTACTGAACAACACATCACATTCGAAGCTATGGAGAAATATAAACACACTCATGGGTAAAAACAAACCAACCACATCAATCAACCTGTCTGATGAAGAAGGCAGCACTACCAACAATTTAGAGGTTTGTGAAAACTTTAACATTCACTTTTCCACAATTTGCCCAAGCAACCAAAAGTCTCATATCTACTTAAACTCGTGCCTTTGAAGTTCAAATTTCGCTGAACAAAGGTTCCAAAGGAAATTAGTACCGATTTTTTTAGAATGTGAGCATGAAAGTTACAAAAGGTTCCTCAAATAGCCTTCTATGAACTTGAAGTTCCAAAAAGTTCCTCAAATAGCTTTTTTTGTGACTTGTCAATCGCATCCACACAGTATAAAAGTTACAAATTAGGTCTAAAATAACCTTCTGTGAACTTCAAGTTCCGAAAAGTTTCTCAAATAGCCTTTTTTGAGACATGTCCGCCATTTAATGAATATGAAATGTGAACGAACATCACAAAAGGGCATATAAAAAATAAATCATTTTTTGGAGCTTGGAAGTTGTTCAAATGTATAATTTATTTTGAAACTTCAAATCAGAACAACTTAAAGCTAACTCGCAAATCATTGTTTTTGAAGAGAGTTAATATTTTGGCTTTATAAAATTTCGTTCAACTGTATTTACTTACCACGAATTTTTCACACATAGAAAGTCAGTTGTAGCAATTCATTAATTAAATATTTAGATAAACTCAAGAATTTGTATAATTTTATGCTCAACAGTTATAAACATTCAATTCAATGTTTTATTAAACCGATATTATTTTAACCGATGATTGATTTATATGCCGTTTCGTAATGTTTCTTAGAAATAATCAACATGCGTCTTTGCTGCAGGCCGCTGGCTGCTCTTGCGGGTATTCTAGGAAGCTTATAACCACTTCGAATTTTAGCTGCCGGTAAGGCAACATCTAGGCGTGGCGTCGTGGCAGCGTTTTTGGCTATCATCTCGTAGGATCGGGTTCAAATCTGGTACCAGGACTATTTTTTACCATTAGGTTGTTTGATTGCTTAATTGATAAAGCGAATCAAATAATTGTGTAGCAGAACTGACGTGCGTGTCGGCATGTATTGAACAAAGTTCAAAACAAAGCAATTAGTTAACATCAATCGGGGAAGGTGATGGGAGGAATAATGATGGATGCCGAGAAACGGGCAGCACCACATGGACTGGAGGTGATCAAAGTAAGAGAGGAGAGGAGAATTTTTTTTTTTGCTGATTAAACGTTTACTTATGGGCTGAATAGAAGGCCGTTCAGATCTGTAATGGAACTTCAAAGTATCAATAAGAACTTAAATTTTAGGCTTAATAAAACGAACTTCAGCACATTGATTATGCTGACTAAGCTGTGTTTGACCTTTTTAACGAGACTTTTGGTTGCTTGGGGGAAATAGGTTAGCTGAGGAAATTCAAATTGACCCTGGCTCTGACCATTTATCCCGTATTGAACATGTACAAAATACAATATTTTTACATCCAGCTACTGTGAATGAGGTAAGGGTAGTCATTCTATCCCTTAAAAATAAGATAGGCTGTGGACCTGATAATTTCCCAGTAAGTGTCTTGAAAAATTACCATGACAAATTCTCTATCATACTTAAGGAATATTTCAATCACATTTTAGAGACTGGAATTTATCCTGAATGCCTCAAAATCGCAAAAGTTATTCCTGTTTTTAAGGCTGGCGATTCCCATTATGTAAACAACTACCGTTCAATATCTACTTTAAGTGTTTTTAGTAAAGTGTTTGAAAAACTTCTTGTGTCCAGAATTGTAAATTTCCTGAACCAGCATGACATACTTTATAAGCTACAATATTAAGTTATACCGAGTGAACGAGTCTGTGGCGCAGAATCAGCACAGGTAACATTAAAATCACTTCGAGCATTACCAAGACGTGATTCTAATGCAGACCGAGGCTGACCGTGAACATGCAGATTGTTTTGGCCTGACGTGTGAAGGTGAAAAAGAGGAAGAAGGAGAAGAAAATTTTCTGACAACTTTGGGATTTTTCCTTGAAACAATAATTTTTGCCCAAACGGGACAGTCTATGGAAGTCAGGGGGGAAGGGGGGAAGTCAGGAATCGTGACCGAATTGATGGAACCTTTTCATTTTCAGAGTATAAGAAGAAGTAGGTTTCTTAGTACTCTTATCAGAATTAAATATGAAAATTCCTTTACCGATGTTATGAAGGACATCGAATGAATTGGAAATTTCAACTTTTTTGACCTGAATTAGATTCGACAATCCGTTTTCTTCCGACTTTCACGCCGGCCGATGACTTCTCCGTGCTGGAGAGAAAAGAGAAAAATATGAATAGATAAAGGAAAATTAAAATAGTTTTAGCACTGAAAAGTGCTGATTGAAAATCAGGTAAGAATAAAATAAATAATGTAAAATGTTCCTGCAGATACACCGCAATGATACGATGCTCCGGCGTACGTGTTGACGGCTCAACGGTACAGATGGAAGTGAAACAAGAATAAGATGATATAATATCAGTTTACCTCAACAAAATGTATTCTTTTCTCTGTTTATCACAAAAAATTTACTTCATACTTCCTTACCCAATGTGCAGTGCAACTGACCAATTCCTCCATGAGCCGTGCTATAATTTTCTCAAATAACACATAACTTACAACTAGTAACGTAAAGTACGACCCAAGCCAAGCATACCATTAGCCAGTAGATACGTATGAAGAAGTAGAGTCGTCGTCAATGTCGTTCTAAAAGTTTCTGCGCGTCGCGTAAAACGATGGACGTCGGTTATTTGTCATAAAGCAACAAATTTATGACCCAATGCCATAGACGGTGCAGCAGTGTTATAGCATTCGGGAGCTTAGAATTTTCATAGTGGACGATGTAGTTACTTTGAAACTATTTCCGGTGAGGAAAATACCTATGAGATCTTTGAAGTCGAATAATGTTTTAAATTTTCACCTTTTAATAAATTTTTGATTTTTCAAGAATAACTTTAAGAATATGCAGAAGCAAATGCATTGATAGCCGTCACAAGACGGTAAAGGTTACACCCTTGCTCGAATCTCCCTCAAAGCAAGAAGGAAGGGAACCATGCAAATGTGTATGCATAGTTGTAATGCTGCATTATTTAAGACCCTGTAGCGTTAATTTGTGCAGAACAAAGTGCAACCATATGGTTTCTGGTGTTAAATCACGACCAGATTCCGTGGGCCAGATAGCAGAAACCGGTTGATTAATCCAGGAGCTTTTCCGCGTGAGAACAGAAACCTTTCAACGGGTCCCTGCTGCTATTTTTCCATGCTCTGTAGGTACACCCTCAAAGAATTGTTGATAAATTGATTCATGAACATGGTTAAGTATGTTGCTTATGAGTTTTTTTCCCTCAATTTAGAATGGGTCTCTAAACGTTGCGATTAGCACAGATTAGTCCTACCTTTTTTTCCCTGCTGGCAGCAGAACTGATTGATGTCCACCCCAAAAAGAGTTCAAATTTCTGATTGACGCACGGAGTTTCGCACCTAGAACATTCTCCGCCATTTCTTAGAGCAGCATTCATGAACCTTGACATCCAGCATGGTTCCCAAGAAGGGATCGGCAGTTGGTGTCATAAATTGCTCCATCATGAGTCACTTCATTCAAATCAGCGGCGCTGCGGTTCTAATTTGTCGAAAACTGACACCTTCAAAAAAGATTGTCCGAATGCCCATTCTCTGAAGGGGGTTTGACCCAAACTTACTGACTAATGACCCAGTCGTAGCGGCTGCTAGTTTGAGATTAAACGTAACCATTAATGTTTTTTTTTTGTGAAAAATTAAAAATTCTTAGCAAAAAATAGATTATCTGCAACTGTTTTCTGGACACTCTCGCATGCACTGCATAAATATCTTGCTATCTAGCACGTCACATCGCACCGCCTTCCCTAAATCACAAAAAAGGTGAATAAAAATTGTGCGAAATTGTGCACACGATTAATGATCCCCGATGTCTGGTTTGGCGCTCGAGATAGATACCAATGTTTTAGGTTTTATTTTATTTGCTGTTGCCTCCCTCGGAAATGGATGTTTATGGTGTCACAAAAGGATCGTTCCGACATGATTTAGAACGGTTTCGTTTTTGTTTGTGAACTTGGCATTTCGGAGCCGGGAGTAACCTAGTGTCTTGGAGCATGACGTGGAAAGTGAAAGCGATTTGTGGCTAGACAGGGATTTGTCTGGTTTATCATCAAGAAAAGGATCTCAAATAAAAAACAAAATGATTAAATTAGCAGTTTTTTTTTGTTGATTACGAACAAAAACGTTAAGGGTTTCAAGTATAAAGCCAGAAATCTAATCTGATTAATGGGAAAAACCTTATCCGATCCTTGGTACCATTATTGTGACTTTATTATCACCGCAAATGAGTTTTCAATCGAAGGAAAATTTGAAAAAATCGTACAAATTGAGAATAAAATGATGTTAACCAAATTAAGGATACAAATTAACTAATGATCATGTAAAAAAAAACGTCTGATAAAAGCAATGCGTTCAGACCGGTTTGTTAGATTGCACTTTAAACTGTCATAAAAAGTTATGCTTTTTCCCACACTCCGGGAAATAGGACCCCATTAGGGCTGACCATGAACTTCAAAACGTGCGGTGGTATCAATCAAATGTGAGACCAACCATTCAATAAAGTCAATTTTTTTTATTTTTCGATGGCCAAATACACATTATCTGACAACAACAACGCCTTGATGGGTGGTGGTCGTTGATGGTTGATGTGAAACAAGTCGAATCCAGTAATAAAAATGTAGTCCAACCCTTGCGCGTTTGACCGAACGAAATAAAAGGTCTCTCCGAAAGTAAAACAACACGTCGTCGTTGGGGTCTATACCGAGGGCCTCAAATGTGACTAATAAAACCTTTTCCAGTCTGTTGTTAAAAAGGTTCCGTGATTTTCTTGAATCTACCTTTGTTGGTCAACCGAATGCAGGAAATACACGAGTGAAGCTCAACTTTGTATGCAAATGGGCTATTTCTGGAATGACAACTTCCATTTGAGATTTACTAAGCTTGAATCGAGAGCGAGAGCGAGAATCAGCGATTCTAGATTTGTTTTTAAATGTATAATAGGTACTGTTCAGGCTGCTCCATTACACGAAAACATCCGGGGTGCTATCATTTTACAATTTACTGCAGAAAACACACATCCTTTTCCAATCCGATATAAAATAAAATTTGTTTTTTTTTTTCATTCTCAATCAACCTTAATCTAAAATCTCAAAAAAAAAAGAAAAATGAAAATAGCATGGAGCAATTCTCAGCTTTTCTTGTTTTGATTTTCTCAAAGTTAAAATAAATGTGCTCTCTTCTCATTTATTAAATTTTTTCGATGTCTCAACCCGCTTGCATGTCCGAAAATTCCATTTAATATGTGTTCCAAGCTACCATATGAACTTGTTGAAATCCCAAATTTTCGTTTTTTTTTTAAAGCTGATTGCAGTGTATCCTTTCAACGCAATCGATCTGCTATTCAAGTAATAAGCTTTAAGCACGACTTTTGTTTTTTAAATCTTATTTTATCGTTATTAAAGTTAATATTTTTTCTATAAAGTAGCTTTCATTTAACGTAAGAAGCTGTTTTCAAACGCTTTAGATTTTTATTCAAATTCTATAAAATATTTTATTCTCAACTCGCTGGAAATCTCATTCTCTCATTTTTTTTTTATTTTGGCCTCCCGAAGCGCTTTGTTTTACAATTCCAAGCTTTCCAGCCAGGCCCATGCGCAGGACCTGTTCATAAGGGGGGGGGGGGTGATTTTGGTGATTCATCATTTTTTGTCAAAATGATGCTCCTAATTTTGAACTAGAAATTCGCTTGAAAATGAATTCCTAGCAGTCAAGTTTTCAAATCTGAAATCAATACAGCCGAAACACCAGAAAGAGAATAAAAATAAAAATTTCGAATAAAGCTTTGGACACAAGAATCTATGCACAGAAATAGAATACATAAAATATAACACCAGATTAGAAAAAATATGAATTCTCAAAAAACTGTCAGATCAGGTTGAAAATTAACCATGACTAAAAATTGTTATAAAAATGACAATGATTGTTATTTTACATTTCTTTTCAGTGGAAGGATTGATTAAAAATTGTACCGAAGTATCTGAAATTTGAAGAAAAACATTTTTATGATTTGAAATGTGTATTTTCGATAAGAAAAAAACATTTTGAACTTAGGAAAATTTGTTCAATAATTAATAATTGAATTATTGAAAATATATTTGATTTTAATTCAAGACTGCCAGTGATCAAAGTCAAAGATAAAAGATTTTTCTATATTTAAAGTCTACCAGTTATTAAAATAAAAAGCAAAAAAAAGGTCTGAAGCTCAAAATAATAACTTTATTTATTTAAAATGCACGTTTTTCAGTTAAACTGACGAATAACGGATTGGGAAATGGTCAATAAGAATTAGATAGAATGAAAATAAAAATTATGAATTCCAAGCTTGAATGTGAAAATTAAAACTAAAAAGTTCACATGAATTTAATTAACATTGGGTATCAAAATTTAACTTCCAAGTTGCTACTTCAAATAATTTAATGAATAATGAAAATTAAAGGAATAAAATTTTGGAAGGTGAAAGGTTTTTAAGTATAAAATTTCAAGCTCTGAATATTTTGTCCGTTTCAATTCTAATATTGGGTCCTGGAAAGAGCAAGAGGTGAACACTAATTTTTTCTTATTTAAAAATTAGTTTCAAAGGCTTCCAAGAAAATTATGTTTTCAGAACACAAAAATTTAAAATAAAAAAAAAAACAAAACAAACTTTAAAAAAATCATACTCTTTCAATAATTTTACTTTTAAATTCGCTTTAATAATTTGAAAATTAAATCAAAAAAGTAAATGATAAGTTTTTAACATTTTATAAGTTTTTTTACTCAATAAACTCGTCTTACTCTTTTAAAAAATTATCAATGGAATTAGATTGATAACTCAAAGGAACAAAATTTTGGTGCCTATGATTGAATGATTGATTTAGTAGATTTAAGCACACTGAACTCGTTTTGTTTGTCGAATTTTGTCTATCACCTGGTGTTTTGGTGATATGAAGTTTATAAGCTTTAAAATATATCAGTTTTAGGTAAAATCAATCATTGATAACTCATGAAATTACAAATATAAGTTCAAGAAAAATCTGGATCAGAATTTGTTTATTATTAATTTAATTTAATTAAGATTATAGTGCATGATCTTAAAAAGTTAAATTCTACAGTTTTGAAAAATTTGGAAACATATCATTGAAAGAATTACTGACATAACTTAACAAATTTTAGAATAAAATTCAACTCATTTAAAAAAAAAACTTGTACGAACCTGCAAAACGATTAGTTTTTTGCTTTAAAAATATCGCAAACTCAATTTGTTTTAACACTTCATTCATCGCTTTTAAATGTGATGTTGAGCATTTAGAAAAACAAGAAACACAAAATAAAGTAAAGACTGAAATTGGTATCTTATTCTTCAAAATTTCATGTCAGTACGATGTTTTGTAAATCAGAATTTGCAGTAATGAAGTAGAGGATACAAGGTTTAAGATACTGTTTTGTTGATTCTGATGACCATCATGAGTCATAAGTGTTCGATGAATTATTTTGATGTTAAAACGGTTGGTTTCGAACTCTGAATTTGTTGAGGTAGTTATTATTAATTTCAAGTTAAGATTTTCAATACAAAATTTTAATTGAATTGCAAATCAAAATTTACAATTAGCTTAAATTCGTGAACGGCGTATTTGTAATTTCGTAAGAGGAAATGTATTAAGTCTAGGGTGAGTCAAGAATAATTTCAGCCGGAGGCGAGAAAAATTTCTGACTTTCTTGTTAACACTTATTTAATACCTTAAGATTAACTAATTTCCCTTTACTACGTTGAATATTTTACTACCCCTAAAGCCCCTAAATTCAAGTTCCCTTCTCAATTCGTTTGATTTCATTTTTCTCGTTCATTTTCGTAAATCTCAGCACCCTTTCCTAAATTTAATCCTTGAGTTTTTTACTGTTACTGTTTTTCTCTGTTCTCACATCACACTCCGTGTTACTATTCCAAGCTGTCCTCTTAACTTGCCTGAATTGCATTTTATAAAGCAATTCCTCTTAACTCGCTGAATTGAATTTTTTAAACATGGCCTCTCTAATCACGTGTGTTGAGTTTTTTCAAGCTTTCCTCTAAACACGCTTTTTTTGACTGTCCTCTCAACTCGCTTTGGGTTACAATTCCAAGCTCTTTCAACTCACCTAAGTTACGGGTTTTTAAATATGTCCTCTCAACTCGCTTTGTGCTACAATTTCAAGCTGTCCCCTCAACTCGCCTGAACTACGTTTTTTAAAGGCTGTCCTCTCAACTCATCTGAGTTGCATTTTTTAAATCTGGATTCTCAACTCACTTGAGTTGCATTTTTGAAAAAACTCTCTTTTAAATACGCTTTGTATTGTTTTTTCTTTTTTTTTTTTTTTGGTTCAAAGCTGTCCTCTCAACTCACTTTGGGTTACAATCCCAAGCTGTGCTCTCAACTCACCTAAGTTGCGTTTTTTAAAGCTGTCCTCTCAACTCGCTCTGTGTTACAATTCCAAGCTCTTCTCTCAACTCACCATAGTTGCAGTTTTTTAAAGCTGTCTTCTCAACTCGCTTTGCGTACAATTTAAGCTGGCCTCTCAACTCGATTTAATTGTAATTTTTTTTCTTAATCAGTCCGCTTAAATCGCTTTGGTTGATATTCCAAGCTGTTTTCTCAACTCGCCTCAATTGCATTTTTTAAAGCTGTCTTCCCAACTCGGCCTCTGGCCTCTGGCCTCTGGCCTCTGGCCTCTGAACTCTCTTGATTAGATTTTATTTATTTTAAAACTGTCCTCTCAACACGCTTTTACCACGGCCCGATGCACCGGAGGATCGACGCGGGATCATTATGTCTCAACACGCTTCAATTATTTTTTTTTTCAAAGCTGTCCTCTCATCTCGCTTTGTGTTGAATTTCCAATCTGTCCCCTCAAATCAAATGAGTTGCATATTGCAAGCTGTTCTTCTACTCGCTTTGTGTTACAATTCCAAGCTGTGCTCTCAACTCACCTAAGAAGAATAGATATTGTAATCCTGTCTGAAACGTGGATTAAACCTGAGAGAACTTGTCTGTACAGTCTAGATGGTTATCGGAGTTATTTTTCCTGTCGAAATGAATCTCATGGTGGTCTTGCTGTTTTCATTCACACTGATCTTGATGCACATATTATTCAAAATCGAGTTCTGGACGGTTTTCATCACATCCATTGGCAGCTGCGTACGCACGCGAGACCATTACACTTGCATGCGATTTACAGACCCCCATCGTTTGAAGCTAGAAGATTTTTGTCCGAACTTGAAACTATCTTATCTGGATTGAAAAGCGAAAAGGATTTCGCAATATTTGGTGATATGAATATTCCTGTAAACATGCCCTCGAACAATGTTGTCTCCGAATATTTGAGACTGCTTTCTTCATACAATGCTGTGGTAACAAACACTTATACAACACGACCTGCTAGCGAGAACAATTTAGATCACGTTATCTGCTCTTTACGAATCGCAAACACTGTTCAAAATGAAACGATAGACACCGATCTGAGTGATCATTGTATGATTTCTTCCGTACTAGAGCTGCATTGCAAACGAAGTTCTACAACGCTTGTTAAAAAGATAATAGATCACAATAAACTAAGCAACCTGTTCCGTAATTCGATGAGTACAATTCCCACCAATTTAGATGCAAATGCAAAACTCCTTCACGTTATAACACCTATAATTCATTGATAGCCCAATGTACCAAACATAAAAAAGTTAATGCCAAACTTAAAGACTCGTGTCCTTGGATGACATTTGATCTATGGTGGTGGGTACGACTAAAGGAAAAAACTCTCAAGAGGCTAAAAAGGTTCCCTAATGATCAAACGTTATCCGAGCTTCTTACTCACGTTTCAAAACATCTACAAAAAAAGAAAGCAGAGTGTAAACGCGATTATTACGAAAAACTGCTCCTAAATTGTTCTCCACGCAAAACATGGGTGAACATAAACAAAGTTTTAGGACGTAACCAACGCAACGGAAATCCAACGAAACTTATAGTGGACGGAACCACTTTCACCGATACTAATCAAATTTGTGAAATATTCAACGACCACTTCTGTAACGTAGGTCCCAATCTAACGGCTAGTTTAGATAGCGATAGAGATTTTCGTAAATTCGGTACAATCACTCCAAATCATCGTAGCATCTTTCTCCAGCCAGCCACCAATTCCGAAATAATTTTGCTGATCAAAGATCTGAGTAGCAAAAAAGCAACAGGTCCTGACAACATTCCAGCAGCTTTTATCAAACAAGAGCACCAAATTTTCGCCCCATTAATTTGTGATGTTTTCAATGAGATAATACGCACCGGAGTTTACCCATCCTGTTTAAAGACTGCTCGTGTGGTTCCTGTGTTCAAATCAGGCAGTTCTACTGATGTAAACAATTACCGACCGATTTCATGTTTATCTGTCCTTGATAAATTGATTGAAAAATTGGTAGTTCAACGGTTGGAAGCTTTTACAAAAACATATGATCTTATCTATTCCTGTCAATACGGATTTCGCCAAGGTTCCAGCACTCAAACGGCAACTTCTGAGTTGATCCAGCACATATACGGCTCTTTAGACAAAAAGGAGCTTGTAGGTGCACTCTTCATCGACTTGAAAAAAGCGTTCGATTCTATTGATCATGATATTCTAGTACAAAAATTAGATTTATTGGGTATAAGAGGAGTCGCAAACGACTTAATATCAAGCTACTTATCCGAATGACTGCAATATACCACGATCGACGACAAGAGGAGTTCCCTTGGGCACATTTCCACCGGAGTACCTCAAGGTAGTAACCTAGGTCCAATACTTTTCATATTATTCATCAACGACCTGGCAAAATTGCACCTTTACGGGAAACTTCGTTTATTTGCTGACGACACCTCAGTATTTTATCGTGGTGCAAACTGCAATGAAATAAGTTTAAAAATGGAGTACGACATTTTGCAGTTGAAACAATATTTTGAATCCAATCTTCTATCGCTGAATCTTTCCAAAACGAAACACATGTTCATACGATCTCCAAGGTGTGCATTGCCACCCCACGATCCCGTACAAGTCGGAGACCGCATTATTGAAGAGGTCAAGGAATATCCGTTTCTCGGATTGGTTTTAGATTCCACCATGTCATGGTCTGCCCATATCACATCGTTGAAAGGAAAACTAAGTGCACTTTGTGGACTGCTCAGGAAAATTTCTGCTTTCGTTCCTGTAGTTTGTCTGAAGAAAATATACTTTGCCATGGTACACTCACGGCTGAGCTACCTTGTTTCCTGTTGGGGAGCTGCTAGTAAATCAACTCTACGAGAACTTCAAGTCATTCAGAATCGCTGTATTAAAGCCGTATTACGCAAACCATACTTGTATCCAACGCGCCTCCTCTATGCAAACGAAACAGATTCCTTTCTTCCAATAAGTGCGCTGTATGAGCTCCAGATCTTACTACACGTTCGGAAAATTGTGACTTATCCTAGTCAGTACCGGAGCTCTACCCTACAAACTTCATTGAACGCAAGATCATCAAGAAGAGCCGTTACCTTCATTCTATCGCGAACAAGCAACGAATTCGGACGCCGGAAATTATCGTTCATCGGTGCAAAACTGTACAACCACCTGCCCACACCGCTTCTCAACTGTCACACCATCGAGAATTTCAAAAAACACCTGAAGCTGAACTTCAAAAGAAAGATAAACTCATATCTTACATAAAATTTTCTTTGCTCTTCTCTTCCGCCTCCCCTAGCCACCGCCACACCTCGCTAGCCACCCTCCACCGCCAACCGCCCGCCCACCAAATCAACATGCACCAGAATCACGCAGCATATAAAGAGAACATATTTCCTTATACATATTTTGTTTAATGTAAAGGGATAACTGATAGCTAAGTTACAAACCGCCAAAAGAAATCCCTTAAAAGAGTACATCTCACTGGGATTGTATCTGCCTAACTGAAAAACTATTGTAAAATGATTGTAAAACTGATTTGAAGGGTTTTTATGCCAATTGAAGAATAGGTTTTAATATAACTTAACTTCAACTGGCTTTTCCCTTAAGAAAAAAGCAGAAATAAAAAAAAAATAATAAAATAAAAGTTGCATTTTTTAAAGCTGTCCTCTCAACTCGCTCTGTGTGACAATTCCAAGCTCACCTCTCAGCTCAACTGAGTTGCATTTTATAAAGCTGTCTTCTCAACTCGCATTGCGTACAGTTTTAGCCGCTTGAATTGTAATTTTTTTTCCAAAGCAGTCCTCTCAAATCGCATTGGTTGATTTTCCAAGCTGTTCTCTCAACTCGCCTAATTTGCATATTTTAATGCTGTCTTCTCAACCCACCTTAATTTCTTTTATTTGCAAATCTGGCCTCTGAACTCTCTTTATTTTAATTTCATTTCAAAGCTGTCCACTCAACACGCTTGAATTATTTTTTTTCAAAGCTGTCCTCTCAACTCACTTTGGGTTAAAATTCCAATCTGTCCTCTCAACTCAAATGAGTTGCATATTTCAAGCTGTTCTTCTACTCGCTTTGTGTTACAATTCCAAGCTGTCCTCTCAACTCACCTAAGTTGCATTTTTAAAGCTGTCCTCTCAACTCACTTTATGTTTCAATTCCAAGCTGTGCTCTAAACTCACTTTGTGTTACAATTCCAAGCTGTCCTCTCAACTCACCTGAGTTGTAGGTTTTTAAAGCTGTCTTCTCAACTCGATTTGTGTTACAATTTTTAGCTCTCCTCTCAACTCACCTGAATTGCATTTATTTTTCAGCTTTGCTTAATAATTTCATGCTGTCCTCTCAACTCGCATGAATTGTATTTTTTTTTCCCCAAGCTGTCCATTTACTTCGCTTTGGTTGAAATTCTAAGCTGTCCTCTCAACTCGATTTGTTTTACAATTCTAAGCTGTTCTCTTAACTCACCTGAGTTGCATTTTTTAAAACTGTCTTCTCAACTTACTTTGTGTATCAATTTTTAACTGTCCTCTCAACTCACCTGAGTTGCATTTTTTTTAAACTATCTTCTCAACTTGCTTTGTGTTTCAATTTTTAACTGTTCTCTCAATCCACCTGAGTTGAATGCTTGATAATGCCGGTTCGTCGTTGAATCTTAAACCGATAATTCCATCCCCAAAGAAGTTCATTAGTGGAGAAGAGTCTGATTTGTGGCTGGGTTCATTTTGCCCGTTTCGCTTAAACGAAGTGGTCATGTTTCATTTAAGTTGGGAGTTTGAGTCCTTATGCCAGTAGTGCTTTTTTAATCGTATAGTTTTTGTTACAGTACACTTTTTAGTGCATTTTCGACACAGGGATTTGCTAAATTGGCATTTTATTTTCGCAACCTTTTCTACGGGTGCAGTAAGCCTACTTTAACTAGACTTATAAGAAATAATCCATTTCCGTGTGTAGAAAATTTAATTCGGCAGCCTTGCTTGCAATCTTTCGTCGCTACATAGACTGTAATTTCTGACCAGTCACAAGGGACTGAGTCCAAGTCTTCCCCCGGATTTTATGGTCCAACGCCTTTTCGACACATTATTAAAACCAGAAGAAAGAAAAAAGGTCTCAATCATGTCGTAAAGCTCCGGCTGGTCCGTTGGTGGCCGTTGACTTTAACAGCTGACCTACCAGCCATCCGTAGAACCGGCATCAGCCCAACAAACGAGCGAATGAAACCGGCGAACATGGGAAGCGAATTCCAGGATATTGCTCATTAAGGTCAAGCCGGAGCCGGATTTTCGTTCTGGACCAAACAGCTGACTAAATATACATATGCATAACATGGTTAAGAAAGAGAATCTGGCCGTCGTTGTCCGGACATGTGCCGGTTTGCTTCAGCTTGTTATTCTCGGACGACTCGTTTTACAGCCGGACATTTTGGAATGCGGAGCACAGGTTGTTGTTGGTTGTGGGGTCTCACGCGGCGTTCTAAACCTACCGGGTGTCAAGAGGCTTTCGTGACATGGATCTTACGTAATGTGGCCGGCCAAACTCCACCTAATACTAGCGAGTAGGTACCTTTGCATTTCGTTCTTGTCGGCTTGTCGTTTTGTGCTGATATTGCAACAAGGTGCATATGCAAATCAGCTCGATTCCGGACGAAAACCATTAAGGGGTGAGCGGGTTCTCCAGCCTAGTGCACTTCAGTCCAGTCCAGTCCATTCCGTTCTGATTCTGATTCCGTCGATTTTGTTTTTGTTGTCGATAGCAATGTCCAAAGCGTCTCTAGATGGTCGGCAGTTTAGAAAATTGGAACAAGGGCCACGTGCTAAGTACCTACTTGCCGTTCCAGTGAATGTTTATACTTCCGATAGTCCATTCAATTCCAGGGTGTGAATCAGTTCCATCTGGGGTTTGCGAACGTTATTTTTGTTACGTAGAATTTGTAATTATTCCTAAGGAAATGCCGGCTTGTAGTCTATTTCAGGGTGAAAAACGATTTTTGTTTTATGTATTTAACATCTCAATCAATTTTAGATCTTGTTCGGGACTGTAAACTGAAAATTGTATATAAAAGCTGTTTTTGGGCAATCACAAATTGTTTGTTGTGAGATGTTTATCTAAAAAGTGTCGTTCTCTTGTTGTTGTCAACTCAGCTGCTCTTGTAATGCTGTCCATTTTTTTTTTAATTTTCAGAATAAATATGTATTTAAAAACAATAAGGTGTAGTGATTACTTACTGTGTTAAGTTTTTCTCGGTTAAAATCCGGTTGTACAGAGATTTTGAGATAAATTTTCCACAGCTTCAAAAGTTTGGCACAGTTTTCACTTTTCTCCTGTTGTGTGTTGTGTGTAAGCTGGTGTTTTTTATTTGTGTGTTTATTTTTGGGATTTTGGATGTTCGTTAATTGATTGTATGGTTTTGAAAATTTTAGTATATGTAGGATGGATGTGTGTTGAATTTTTTTTAATTGTTTATGGTGTTAGGTGTTGTCTTGATGTGGCAGCTTTCCAGCATCCGTAGTTTTCCTTCGTTGTCTCTCCTGTCTAAAATTCGAACTCCATCGAAGTCGAACAAGTAGTTCGCCAATATTTTCAAAACCATAAATCAATCATCCAAGATCCTAAAAACAAAAATAAGCACACAAATTAAAAACACAACACATTTCGATCTTTAGTCCCTGGATAAAATTCAAAACGGATTGAAACCTTGAATATTTACATAAAACAAAAATCGGTTTTGCTGGAATTTCTTCAAGAAAACCACAAAATTCAGTTCAGATATTCTCAATCTGCTAAGAATGCCAAGAATAATAAGAACATTTGGACCCAAATCTTTTTTCTTCATCCAGTAAAAAAAACATGTCAAAATTCGAACAAATATTCAAGTTTCGCAGATTGTGGCTCTCAGAGTCGAAATTCTCCAAAAAAATTTGAACAGATGTTGAAAATGTTACAATTGTGGCAAAACGATTTTTGTTTTATTTTTCTTCTCTTTACAATTGTTTTAATCGGTTTATGTTTTACTAGTGTTCAATGTCTGGTACCTGTACAATAACTAGTGCCTTTACCCTAATATTTTTGTTTTGAAACTCGAATCATGACAAACGAACAAATAACTACCTCATCTTTAAAATTTCTTTTTTTTTTTAGATTTGTATCTAAGCAAGTCCATTCATAACTTTATTACTTATCACTTTGATAATAAAAAAAAATCTATTGTTCAATAACGAATTTTATTCTGCTATAAAATATTTTTTAAGAAAGCTATTTCAGTCTTCATTTTATTTGTGTATGTTGATCTTCCTAATGTTCAACTCAACATTCAAATGCGTTTTGATGAATTGCATAAAGCCACAATTCATATTTTTCTGAGCTGAAACTAATGAGCTGATTTTTGATAATTTTGGTGCCCTCAAACTTTTGGAAAAGGTCAAATTATAAAGATAAATCTGCGCATTTCTGATGTTGCTTTAAATATTACAAAATAAAACTAAATAAAGGTTTTATAAACTTTCTCAAAGGCCGCAAGTAATTTTGACTTCTGAGAAAACAACTATGAAGACGTTTTAATTTTTTTTCTAAAGCTGTGTAATAATCGATTTTCAACAAATATTACCGGGGTAATAACTAAATTGAGTTTAAATATTTTGAAAAAAAAATCGATTTTCAGACTTCAACCAATTTGTTAAATGAAATAAAACCTTATTATTTTTTATTTTCTTAAAAAATGTCAAAAATATTTATTCCAGCTCTTTCAAAGCTGTAGAATTTAATTTTTTCAGATCATTCATCTCATCATTGAACATGATCATGACCATCAAAATTATAATCTTTGATGGAATAAAACATAAGAAACAAATTGAAATCAGTTTTTTTTTTTTAACAGAACATGAGTTCATCAGTTTTTAATTATTGATTTCACCCAAAACTAATTTATTTTTTACTCTTTAATGTTTGACTTTATTCTTTAATAAGAACAGCTGTTATTGATTCATTGGAATAATAACATTTTAATTCGAATAACACAACTTAACAGGTTTGAAGTCGTTATTTTGAGTATTAAAAAAGTTATGGCCTATCAAAGTTGGAAAAAATTTCTTGAAATTCTTAGCTCTTTCCAATTCGATGTTGCAATTTTCTTCCAAACCTTGATAAATGGGAGCAGGAAGTTTTTTGTGATTGATAGATTTGAAAAAACTTCTTTTTTAAAAATTAAAAAATTGATTCTTGTAATTTTTTTACATACTTGGTTGAATATCTCTCACATGCATTTAAGCATTGTAATAAAAATTCCATGGGCTGATATCTCTAAATTTTAGAAAAATAAATGCGATTTTATCAGTCAAAAATATTCACCCATTTCCGAGGTATTTGGATTCTTATATGTGTTGTTTTAAAACAACATATCATCAAAAAGAGAAGTGATTGACAAAATCTGTCATAAAATTCGAGATCAGAGCGTCAAAATCTATCATAGGCTGTCGCTTGAATTATCAATAAAATTCCATTAAAAAGTATTTTAAAAAGTATGACGTTTTTATAAAAACAAAAGTTTTTGTAAGATGTTAAATTTTATCATTTTCATCATTATTAGAATCATGTTAAAATTTATGAAGAATTCAATCGCCGTTATTTAAAAAAAAATAAGCGAGTAAAATTTTATCAGAAGCATTTTCATCATTTGTCATCAAATTTTTCCTTCTGGAACAAATTATCATATTCATTACCTTTAAATGTTCCTAATAAAAGAACAAAACATTAATTGATAAGGCCGTAAATTGAATTAACATTTTATATTAAACTAGCTGATCCCGTACGAACTTCGTTTCGCTTTAAATCATTGGTACGTCAAAATGAGTTTAGAAAATGAATTCGAAACATTCTTTCGACAATTTTGGGGAAAAAAATTCAACAGTGTTTAAAGTCGCTACTATTACTATTACTTGAAATTCAAATTAAAATTTATGTGAGAGTGTTTTCTTCTCGATCGGTTGCAAAATCTAGACATTATGGCAGAAACATGTACTATTTGTTTGTGTGCACGACTCTTTTGCTTGACCTTCACACTTAAATTGGTATCAATTAACTGCCTCCAACAAAACTATTGCACAAAACACTGAACTTTCAATGAAACCCTCTTTTTCTGTCCCATGGCCCGAATTTCGATAAGTGAAACCAATTTTAAGTTCCTCAAAACTTCCTTGTGCCATTTTTTCTTTTAAAATTATATGTAAAATAACGTCAGGAACTTGAAAACAGTGATCAGTGAATATAGACGCCCCTTTCACCGACTCTTGACACGGAACATGCTGCCTGGAGTCAATTGCTCATAGTTTATAACCCTCATCTGAACATTTTCATCTCAATCCGATGCATGATCACGACAATATCGCGAAAACAGTGAGCAACTAACTAACATTTTTTTGACCACGATTCAAAACTTGACACCTGAAATCAATTATCTTTTCTGTTAAACTCCCATGTGCCAATTTTCATTACAATTCTATGCTCAATCAAGAGAATATCGTAGAAACAGTGAACAGATAATAACCCCTTTTGCCGACCCCTGAGTCATCTTGAAACCTGAAAGCAAAAGAGCGCCCCTCAAAACTCCTATGCGGAAATTTTCATCTCAATCCAATGTAGAATAACGTCAAAATCGCAAAAAACACTAAAGTTGGGTAAGGACGACTCCTTCAGCCGACATCTGATCCGCAGTTCGAAACTTGAAATCGATTGCTCGTCTTTCAAAACACTCATGTGCAAATTTTCATCACAATCCGGTGTATAATAACACCAATATCGCAAAAACATTAATCAGTGAATATGGACGACCCCTTTGGCCGACCCCTGACCCTAAATTTGATAACTGTAATCGATTGCTCGTCTCTCAAAACACTCATGTGCAAATTTTCATCACAATCCGGTGTATAATAACGCCAATATCGCAAAAACATTAATCAGTGGATATGGACGACCCCTTTTGCCGACCTCAAACCCTAAATTTGATAACTGTAATCGATTGTTCGTCTCTCAAAACACTCATGTGTGAATTTTCATCACAATCCGATGAATAATAACGCCAATATCGCAAAAACATAAATCAGTGGATATGGACGACCCCTTTTGCCAACCCCTATCCCTAAATTTGATAACTGTAATCGATTGCTCGTCTCTCAAAACACTCATGTGCAAATTTTCATCACCATCCGGTGTATAAAAACACCAATATCGCAAAAAAACATTAATCAGTGAATATGGACGACCCCTTTGGCCAACCCCTGACCCTAAATTTGATAACTGTAATCGATTGCTCGTCTCTCAAAACACTCATGTGCAAATTTTCATCACAATCCGATGTAAAATAACGCCAATATCGCAAAAACATAAATCAAAGGATATGGACGACCCCTTTTGCCAACCCCTATCCCTAAATTTGATAACTGTAATCGATTGCTCGTCTCTCAAAACACTCATGTGCAAATTTTCATCACAATCCGGTGTATAAAAACACCAATATCGCAAAAAACATTAATCAGTGAATATGGACGACCCCTTTGGCCAACCCCTGACCCTAAATTTGATAACTGTAATCGATTGTTCGTCTCTCAAAACACTCATGTGCAAATTTTCATCACCATCCGGTGTATAAAAACACCAATATCGCAAAAAAACATTAATCAGTGAATATGGACGACCCCTTTGGCCAACCCCTGACCCTAAATTTGATAACTGTAATCGATTGCTCGTCTCTCAAAACACTCATGTGCAAATTTTCATCACAATCCGGTGTATAAAAACACCAATATCGCAAAAAACATTAATCAGTGAATATAGACGACCCCTTTGGCCAACCCCTGACCCTAAATTTGATAACTGTAATCAATTGCTCGTCTCTCAAAACACTTATGTGCAAATTTTCATCACAATTCGGTGTATAATAACGCCAATATCGCAAAAACATTAATCAGTGGATATGGACGACCCCTTTTGCCGACCACAAACCCTAAATTTGATAACTGTAATCGATTGTTCGTCTCTCAAAACACTCATGTGCAAATTTTCATCACAATCCGACGGAAAATAACGTCAATAACGTGAAAACAATATTTGTCTTGTATGGACGACCCCCTCCAGAAAGGGTCGTCCAAAAATCTAAAAACATTTTTCATCATTCCTGGGCATAATGAGCATCTATGCCAAATTTCAGCTCTCTAGCTCTTAAGACGGCTGAGTCTATAGAGGACAAACAAACAAACAA
The DNA here is from genome assembly GCF_029784155.1 of Uranotaenia lowii. Lineage (NCBI taxonomy): Eukaryota > Metazoa > Arthropoda > Insecta > Diptera > Culicidae > Uranotaenia > Uranotaenia lowii. The sequence continues at coordinate 104,831,942 of NC_073693.1, read as the reverse complement.
ACAAACAAACAAACAAACATACAGATAATTGCTTTTTATATATATAGATTTTTATTTCTTTTTACCAAATTTAATTGTAGTTACAGTTTTTTTTTATTTTCAAATAAAATTATTTTTATATATTTTTCATATTTTTGCCTTTGTTCTAGTTTGAGTTTTACTATACCGAAAACAGCATCTAAGAAGCTAATAAAGCCTTCCGTTATTTTTAAGCTTTCTGTTAAGTTGAGTTTTTTTTATTTCGTAAAATATACAAATGTTTCACTTATTTTTATTTTAAAATTTTTTTTGCTAAGCTTTATTTAAACAGACTTTTGTTCGTCTCTGTTTGAATCATTTTTCATGAAACGTTCGAAAAATTATTCGAAGAAGCAACGCTCAATTTTGATGTGTACCTAATTATAGCTTAATAAGTATTTGCAATGTGTTATTAATATTTACAGTAACACTTGAAATTCATTATTTTTATTTTTATCAGTTCTGAATTTGATCAATCAAAAAATCACCCATTTCTTAACCTGTACTTCTCAGTGATGAAAAATTGAATATGTTGTATTTCAAAAATAAAAAGTTAGAATTGTAACCTTCAATCGATTATAACCCTTTGTTGCCTTTTATTTTAATAACTGGCAGAATTTGAATATAAAAAAGAATATATTTTATGACCTTGATCCCTGGTATTCTTGAAATATTTTTTTTTCTAGTTTTTTAATTAATTTCAATCATCATCTTTGTGTTTTGAATAGATTCTCTTGAGTTCAAATTGGATTTTTGTTGTCATCAAAAGCTAACATTTTTAATCTTGATCGAATATTTTTTTCAAATTAAAATGATGCAGATGATTTTTTATTCAACTCTTCAAATAAGAATAAAAAACGAAATGCAATTTAAAATGATTGCAAATTTTCAGTTATAAGCATTTTTCCAAACAAAATTAATCTTGGTAAGTCTCTGTCCTGATCCGTTATTTATTTTAGAATACAAATTTAATTTTTTTTCAAACCTTATGTTATTTTTTTGTATTCTAGTTTTGTGCACTGATTCTCAAAATTAAGAATTCTGGTTTCATGCGTAATTTTTATTCGCATTTGTTTTCTGGTGTTTCGAAATCATCAACTTAAAATTTATATTCAAGAACAAGGATCTTTTTTATTAATAATTTATTTAAACCTACCCAGAAATAATCTTTGATTCTGATTTATTTTGAATCGTTTTCAGATAATTAATAATTTTTTTTCAAATTGTTGTGGTGTTCAAAATGGCTAACACGTCAATTTCCTTATTCATTGTTCTGTTTAGATATTCTTATTATCTCTAGCATAAATTGGATTATGTTGCTATGTGCTATCAAACTGAGTCGATTTAATGTATGTTTTAAATTTTTCAAACTATGATGGCTTAATAGCTTTGTTTGGTTAAACACCTATTTATGATTTTTTGAAGAGTTTCTTATTAACGTTTACATGAGTTTAATTTTATTGGTTTTCAATATCAAAAGACATATCCTATCCAACAGCTAATAATTTTTTTTTACCAAAGATGAAGTTATGGCGTTCGACAAAGTTGAAGGGATGAATGTTTAATTGTTAAAACCCTAAGGACCAATTAGAGATGTACCGAATATTCGGTAGGCCGAATATTCGGCGCCGAATACCGCCAAAAAACCGTTAAGCCGAATATTCGGCTCACCGAATAGTTGAGCTAAGTATTCGGCCGAATAGGCCGAATAGGCCAAATAGTTATTTTTTTAAATTTCTAAAATAACAGAATTTTCAAATTTTTTCAACTGATGTTGGAAAAATTATAAAATATGCAAAAGTAATGTTCAAAAAGCTACAAACTCATCCAAAACTTATGGTTTCAGTAAATTATCTTCGATGTATCCGTGTATCTTTCACTGTAGATAGCTTTATATTTTGATTATTGTTATTCCAAATTTATAAAATATATCCACGCTCGCACATAAATCCATTAAAGAAAAACGTCCTAAAAGCGACAAGACATCTGGTGTCCTTTGAGCTAATGGTGACATTTTGAAAATCAAAGCGACCTTTACTTAAAGAAGACCTGATGTTATTATACATCTGTTTAGAAAAAATCGACATTAAAACATGAGGGACATTAGATGGAAGAAATAAAAGAAAAAATGAAATAATCGCTATTGTATTTCTATGGATAACTAAACAAAATATAAGACCGAATATTCGGCCGAATATTCGTTTGACCGAATAGTTGAAAACGTCAATATTCGGTATTCGGCCGTTCGCCGAATACCACTATTCGGTACATCTCTAGACCAAATAGATAAAAAAAAAATCAACTTAGTTGTATCAAGGGAATAATTCCTTTAAAGTTTATTAGCAAGCTTGGTCCGATGAGTAAAACAAAAATGGTGATGATTTTATTCCAGAAAATGAAATCAATTTTCCCATGTAAGTTTAAAAGTTAAAATTTACTCATTTAAACGTTTCTTAAAAATTCTCCAGGATTTAAGAGATTTAAAAATGACCCCAAATCGCCTCAGTCTAATGTATTATGCATTATTTGAACAATAAAGATAAAAAACTTTTTAACTTTTTCATTTAAAGTCGAAATTAACAAAAATTTGAAACAATTAAAATCGGCGAATGAAAGCGTTTTCATCTCAAAGATTTGGCCAATGGCTTAGATAGAAAAACATTCAATTTTGGAAAACCAACTTCTTTAAAACAAGATATTCTAGATCCCCGAATTTTAGCAAATAGTGTGATGAATCTGGTAATTTTATGGTTTCCAAATTTCTTGTGTTTCAAATAATAATTTGTAAAAAGTGCTAAAAGTATTGGGTGCTTATTCATTTGTTAACTCGTTCGTTCTATCGCTTGTGAGCCGTTTATTAAAAGTTATTGAGCTCTTATTGGAATTGCTTTTCGCTTATAGAAAATCATAAAATTAAGATATGAAAATCACAAATTATGAAGACATTATTCAGCATTATATTGATATGAAAAGTGATAATGTAAAAAAAATATGAATATGGACAATTTCGAATAGCTTCTCCGTCAGTATAACCTTAGATCCGAATTTAGTGGAAATACAGGAGGATTAAAATGTCAAACTAATTTTCTACAAACTAAACCCATTCATTTGATTTTATCATTTCCATAAAGCAACGTTTCGTTCAGAAGACGTTAAATCCATTAGAAAAAAGATAAATCTTACATCCATGCTCAAGAAAGGCTTCAAAGTAATTTCAAGGGTAAAAGAAATTCTCAATCAAATCTACATTTTATTTATTATTTTAGTTTACATTTAGATCTATCATCGGTTGGATTTTTTAAATATCTCATATCTGATCTGATATTATTCTTCGTTTATAAAAAGCTTAATCATTATCATAATTATAACAAAATATTTAGCATTTTTTATTTTGCGGAACTTTAAATTAATGAAACTTTTGAAAAGCTCATTTAAAATTTAGCTAGAAAATTTGCGGTTAACGGATTAGCTCATCTGCGTTCTTGTTTGAGACACTGAAAATACTTTACGAAAAGCACGAGTTTCCGGCGCCGCTTAGCAAACTCTATCAAATCTTAAAAGTGACATAAGCCTTAGTAAATGTTAGGCTTTTTCAAACTACACACTTGGAAAAAACTAACGAGCCTATAGTGAACAAAGAGACGAAATGTCACGATTGGAATTTTTGATTTTCTGTCAGTGTCATTCCAATCGAGCGAAACCAAGCAGTCTTCAAGGCAGCCCTACTGCAGGGTTGCAAGCTTATTATTTCAAAAGGGATCAGACTGCGCCTCTTTGTATGTAGTCTCTTTGGTAAAAACCTGTAAAATCACATCACAGGTGATGTGTATAAAAACAAACATCATATATGTCAGAATTTTCAGGTTAGTTAAATATTACACGTAACTTAAATTTTGCAACGTATTAAATAAAAATGATGTAAAGTTTTGCAACCTGTGAAATAAAATTGATGTACCTAAATTTTAAAATCACTGAATACAGGAAGAAAAACTTTCCAATAGAAGTAAGTTTTGCTATATTTTTTGTAAATATGATATAGTTATGGAATTTTCTCGTTTCTTCATAAAATAAATTGTATCATTTATTAATTTATTTTATTTAGCAACACAGATTATTTTATCTCAAAGAAAATTTTCTAGAGCGAGTTGAATATTTCACGTCTTAAAATTTCTACAGACTTATAAAGTATGAAAGGCATGTAAAATATTTGAGGCGTGTAATTCGCTCTGGAAATTTCGTTATAAGTGATGCTTCTTTTCATGCGTTGAAAATTTACATTAAACTACTACTAAAACTTGTCCTCAACGACTAGCTTTTTTCCTACAAACGGTAAAAACTCCGTTTTTTTAATTGCAGTTCTGTATTGGATGATTTCATTGAGATGTTGAGCAATGTTTTCGAAATCACAGAAAAATTTTCAAGTTCACATATTTTTAATCAACAACACTCTTGATTGTAGAATTTTTATTCAGATTTAAATAGTTTTAATTCTTATTAAGAAATCATTAGATAGGTGTTGCCGCAACTTTGGGCGCTCCCTTGTTGACGCAACAGAATCCAATGAACGTCAGTGGTGATGACAGCTATCGGGCCAGAGACGACGTCATCGTGACTTGCGATTTGGAAGATTAAGGTCGCACGAGTCAGAAAGTGAACCGCAATGATCGGACGGTAAAATTAAATTTCATCGTATTATTATATTCTACCAATTATTTTATGGCTATTCATTCTATCGTGAGTATTTCTTTATAAATATTATAAATTTATCTTAACAAATCAATTACACAGCCAGGGAAATAATTCGATGCGTTGAAAGGGCCAATTTAGGCTATCGAATTGTGGCATGTTTTGCACTACGTAGTTTCTACGAGAAGTTACTGCATTGTTTTATAATTGATTTGCGATTGTGAGTATTAAAAACATTGATAAAAAATCCATATAAAATTGTTACTATTATATTCTGTAGGCACAATCATTCCATACAATTGGAAACAGAAATATTGTTGAGGAGAAGCGAAATTAGAGGTTAGCCAATGTGAGTGGAAGATTTGATTCATAATTTTCCTTTATATTAACACTCAAATATAGTTTTAGCTGTACCACATCATCATCGCGTTTGCTAAAAAATCCTCCGAAAATCTCGCCTCAACAACAATAGGATTTCTTAAGATTTATTATGACTTTGGTAACGATGAATGCGAATTATTTTTAAATGGAATTACTCAATTTATCGATGTTTGTTATAAATTTTCTACTCATGTCTGAAAAAGCATAACAGATAATTGTCAAAACCCGTTTGGGTCGAATCACAGAATTTCAGATATCTATTGTTTTTCTCAAGAACAAATAATTTTAGTCGGTAACTTTGATGCCGACTGACTCATTTAAAAAAAAAATCGTTCACCCAGGCTTTATTATAAAACTTTCGTAATTTTCGTCCATATTCAGAAATAAAATTTTGTTCACAAGGCTGCTCAATTTTTTTTGCCATAATTTTAATGCTTACAAAACAAGCCTTTTTGACGAATGGGAAAGAATAATTTTGAAAAAATATCTGCTGAGCATATTTTTTATCATACAACTTTATTTCTGCTTGAAACAAAAATAATGGCTTCCCTAATAAAGGGCCGTTCAGACACCACGTGGACAGAAAAATGAGATTTTTGACCCGCTCCTCCCCCTCCATGGACAAGCGTGGACATTTGGCAAACCTCTACCCCCCTCCCCGGATGTCCACGTGGACGTATTTGAAAAAGTTTTTATTTTAAATACCCTCAATTTGACAGTTAAAAACACCACTTTTTGCCTTTTTGTTATAGAAAATGGCTGATTTTGTAAAACCAAATAAGTATTTCATGATATATAAAAAAATTAAAATTTTAAACTTCTCAATTATGATTTTTATACTTGTTTTCAAGTACCTACTTATTGTTTAAACTTAAACTGGAAAGGTAAGCCATTTTAAGATTTTGATTTCAACATCTTAATATTTATTCACCTTTAGAAAATATGTCATTAGAATTCCGTGCTGTTATGGATTCAACTTTTTCAATCTATAAATTTACATTAAGAAATCGCTTTCGACGTCATGTAATATTAAAAGTTTTTAATTTCAGTGTTGTTTATGATTCAGATTTTCTTTTTGCTGTGTAGTTTCTAATGTTGTTGGCCTTTGAACATTTTTTTTGTTGATTAACTTATTTTTATCATTAATCGATTTAGTGTGCATGAATTTTAAACAGTTCCAATGTAAACTTTTATATGGTGTGCTTCAAATTAACAAAATATATGTTTTTCATTGTAAAACATGAAATAAAATTTGTTAACTTTGTCAAATGAATGTTTCAACTTTTCGATGGCTGATGCTTGTAGTGCGTTTGAAATGAGTTGAAAATCTGGAGATATCTTGGTCAACATACCTTACAACACATTGATGAGATAAATTATTTCTTCAGAAAGACATTACATATCAAGTGTTGAATCTTGCAAGTTCTTATCAGTATAAGAAGAATGCTGTTGTTTTTGAAAATAACCCGCATCAATGGCGTTCAACATCCTAAGCGAGTTCACCGGAACAGCTAGTTTTTGTTTTTTTAATCCCATTCAATGAACGTTCGTAGAAAATTTGAAAGTCATAGAACACGGATCTAATAAGCTTGTTTTGATCAAACCTCAAAATGGAATGCGGTAACTGTCTGGCTAGTCACAAAATCAGCCATCCCGGCACAAAAAAAAACACCCGAAACAAATGAGAAGTTATTAGGCGTGCCACGTAAAGCTCCGGGTCAGCGAGCGCTGTGGTCAATCAATAAGCTACCGAAAATAGCAGCAATTCGTCGAAATCCAATTGACTTATCGGGATCAATGTCTCAATTCGGGCGGCCACTCACGCAAGCAAAAACGCAACCTAGAAGACTTCTTAACTTAAACAACAGCACCCAGAACGCAAGAATTTTGCCCCTTCAATGATTGGAACCCGTTCAACGTGAAATATTGATGCGGAATCAATTGGGAGGTTTCGGTGTCCAGATATGATTAACCATTCCGGCTGAGTGGGACCGAGTGATTTGTATCTACTTAGTCGATAAGCAATTTCAAACCGTCAACCTCCTGTAAGAATATGCTAAAGAACGTGAACTAATCAATGCCTTGTCAAATGAGCTGTTTTGCAAGGTGTGGCTCAGTCACGAGTTATGTTCAAAATTAAGTAGCAGTTAGCTATTTCTTTGAGAGAAGCAATGCTTATGGATGGTTTCAGTTTTGCAACTCCAGTTTTCATCTATTAGCAACATGGCAATATATATGAATTCTATAGTCACTGTTTTGAATCTGTTTCGTGGATTTTTGTAGAAAACTTTTAATCAATCAAAATGTTTTCATAAAAACGCTTTAGGACTCTTTCTTACCAAAAAATCATCCTCAAGGGAGATCCTCAAAAGAATCCTTTTAAAATTCTTTGACTGAAAATAGGTTTTCCAAGCCGGCACGCATTATCATATGATCATGAGTTAGAAGAAATTTTAAATCACAGCAGAATACATTATTGGATAACTTCTTAATATAATCTGATTTTTTTTTTTTTCAAATAAAACCGTTTGAAAAAAAAAACTTCACGAATATTTTTCTACAATCCGAAAGTAATTTAATATCAATCTATAGTATGGGAATGGTAGGACATAAAGATTCATGCAAATTTGGAAGCTCGTATAAGGAGTGTCCAATTTTATGACATATTTCTGACATATAACAAAGAATCGAGAGATCAAGCAGCCGTTTTCAATGAATTTCTATATTTTCCTGAAAAATTTGAAGAATAAATTTTATTTCGATATCATTTGTTGAACTTATATTTTTTTTAGACGTAGCATGAATTCACTGTTATTACTGTTTCATCGGTACTTACTTTTAATTCTCATTAAAAAAAATACATAGCATTGAAGTAACAAAAATCTTTATTATGCAGGAAAATGCTTAGAGTTTGTACTTAAAAATTAAAATTTTGTGTAATGATTTTCTAGTAATCAAAGTTTTGATACTTAAAAGAAAGAACCCTGCTTTTACCAAATAATGGAGAAATTCAGCTCAATTTTGCACATTATTATTTACGATTTAAGAGTTTTAACTAAAATTTTCCTTCATCCTCTTTTTTTGCCTTGTAGACTTCTACCCAAAGTGCTGAAATTTTCGACACATATTATACCAGGAGTTGTAGCCTCAAAAAAAAAATACAATGGATGTGGTTCACCATTTAATCAAAATTGACTTGGAAAAGCGAAACACCACAGTTGTAGGAAAAAACAGATGGTTGTAGTAAGTAATATTCAACAAACTAGTGTACCTAAAACGGGCAGGGGAAATGTTAACTCAGGAATGAATTATCGTAAACAGACTACAAGAATAAGAACGGAAAAGATTAACTGAGTTATTCGCATAATTGCGCATCAATCGTTGTCGTGAAAATAGAGGATTTTAACCAAGCTTGGCCTAGACATGAAATATTTTAAGTTCTACCTCTAGGGTAGACTCTAGACGTAGGGAACTTCTAAACTCAAAGAAACATTTGTTGCATCTCTTATTCTATGGGGTTGCTCTGCAATGATGATATATATTTCAATTATTTAACAAGGTGTAGCAAAGCACATCCAGTTAAGAAGTGGTAAGAATATTCGAAAATAACAAAATGAATTGTTATCATTTTTAATACATATATCCTATTAGAAACAAAATTCTATGCAAGAAGTTGGTGTCACGAAGGTATTAATTTAAAAAAAAAATGATGATTCCTCATAAATTAAAAACGTGCTTGATAAATAAACAAGGAAACACAAAATGCTGACACCATATCACATTTAGCAAAACACAAAGTTCGATGAATTAATGCATTATCAAGTTCATGCATCAAAAGCAACGATAAAGGCGGGCGGAGTTCATAACAAATCGCCAAGATCCGCGTTCACAGGAAACCTTGCACAGGAATTTTCAATTAAAACTTGGCCACAGTCTGCCACCGTTCAGATTTTTTTCCTTCAGTGCTCGCCCGACGCCAAAAGCTTCCCAAAACTGCAACTGCAAACTTTTCCGTCCGTCTGTCCGTCATTTGGTCATGGCGTATCGCCGATAGGCAAACTGCAGTCAATCAGTCCTCGTCGTCGTCGTTAATCGTTTTGACCGCGATATTGAACGCCCCCACCCCCGCCCTTCTTTTAAGTTTACGGGGACCAAGAGCTCCACGGCCAATAACACGTTTCGAGTGTGTTTTTATTTCTTATTAAATTTCCACGTTTAAGGACCAACAACAATCGTTACAGTTATTAATGTTCAGGGATAAGAGCGCACAACAACTAAAGGTGGTAGCTTAAGGTAAGAATTGCACTCGATCGCCCGCCCAATTCGGCAGAATATTTGCGCGAGAGGTGGGTCCATTGCGAGCCATAGGAATTATCCAAATGAATGGTGTTGATTTGCTTGGCAACAGATCAGCTCTAGGAAGGCCAAACGGTGTGGTTGTTATTGGAGCTTTTTATCGTGCAAAAATCTCAACCATGCGGCTTTCTCGTGAACGGATCAGGGTTGAAGCAGCGGAAATTTGCAGCCCCACACAAGAGCGAGGCCAACCGTTGAGGACTTTCGATCGATCTACTGACTGGCATGGTCGTGCAGCATATGCAGTTCCATTCTCTACAGGAACATCGGCTGCAGTCTAGGGTTGGCAGGAGTTATTTGTGCATTGTTTGAATTTTTGTTATGGAAGAATTGGTCATGCTACATTTGAAAAACAATGTTTAAAAAAAAAGATCATTATTTAAAAAAAAAACTTGATATAAGTATGTTTTGCTACGACATCACGAATACACACGGAAAAAAAATGTATTTCCTAACCAGCTTAAATTTAATTTCATATTGAAAACATAAAATTGACTCTTGAATATGGGTGTATTTTTTATGGTCATACAATTTTTCTTGAGAAAATATGATTTGAAATTTCATTCATTTTAATGGCTTTAGTAAAACACACTCAAAAAGCACATGTCTCGGATCAAACGACTGAATAGAATAGATGCAATATGGCTTCCACCAGTTAACTTCAAGATTGCAAGCATTCATTGGTTTGAACAATCTCAACTTGACTGTCCCGTTGCGCATTAAAGAAGGCCAGCCTGGAGCACCTACAGCAGCAAAAACGAAGCTTGGTTGGTGTTTGTATGGCGAAGTAGCGGAGAATAGCTCTTTTTCCATGGTCAACTATCACATCTGCTCATGTACGACCAACAATTCTTTGAACGATCTAGTTCGAGATTATTTTAGGAGAGAGGACGTAGGCGTATCACCTGCGATACAAATCGAGTCAGATGCTGACACAAGAGCACGGCGTATTCTGCAGACAACTACATCACGATGTGGTGATCGATTTCAAATTTGAACTTCTGGACAGTCGCCCGACGGCATACAAACGCTGGGAATGCTTGCAACGTAGAATGAACCGTCAGCCTAAGTTGCGACTCAATCTTGAACTGCAAATAAAGAACTACATTTCACCTCCGTGCAACTGAAAAGGAGCTGATCGATTCCAACCCGATACGCACTTGGTTTATTCCGCTTGGAGCGGTCATCAATCCCAAAAAGGGGGGGGGGGGGACGCTTCCGCCACCGTAGACGGAATTTCCCTGAACACAGAGCTATTCCACCAGATTAGAATCATCGAAAAAGACAGGCAAGCTCAGCGCTTCCTCTGGAACCCTGATCTACAAGGCCAACCAGAAGTTTATACCATGAACGTAGCTACCTTCGGTTCCACCTGTTCTCCCGCATCTGCACACTACGTTATGACCCTGAACGCCAAGCAACACGAAAAACAATATCCCCTTGCAGTAGAGGAAATAGTTAAAAGAACCTACGTTGATGATTATGCAGACAGTTTTGAGAACGAAGATGAAGCGTCACGAGTAGCTGGTGAAGGCAAATTGATTCTTGCGAAGGGTGGATTCAACATAAGAAGCTGGATGTCAAACTGTTCTAAGGTCCTCGAATATCTCGGAGAAGCCGAGACTGCACAACCAAAATCGCTAAACTTGGAGAACCCAAGGGGTTATGAACGCATCTTAGGTATGCACTGGACGCCTGGGGTTCCCGACCATTTTACCTCCAGATATCAACGAACTGCTAGCCACCGGCAACCATCCGACAAAACGACAACTGCTACGATGCCTTTATGAGCTTCTTTGATCCTCTCGGGATCCTCGCAGCTATCATTCTGCATGGGAAGATTCTCCTCCAAGATGTCTGAAGAGCAGGAACGCAATGGGATGAGCCAATACACAACAACGCCTTCGAAAAATGTTACCCGGAAATTGCCGAAATTTCCATTTCTCACTGCCACTTCTAAGAAGCATCCCGTGTACTTTATCAAGACCTTGAACTCCACGTTTTTGTAGACGCGAGCGAAGAAGCCTACGCCACTGTAGCGTATTTCCGCGTCTCCACGCCTCAAGGATTTATCTGCTCTCTAGTATTCGCTTAAACCAAGGTAGCCCGTTTAAAACACTGGTCTATACCTCGTCTGGAGTTACAAGCAGCCGTGATAGGAGTAAGATTGCGAAAGTTCATCGTAGACGGACATTCACTGAACATTGGATGCACCGTTTTCTGGTCTGACCCAAGCACTGTCCTCGCATGGATTCGTTCGGACCACCGGCGTTACACCCAATTTGTTCCGTGTCGTGTAGGCGAAATACTCTCGAACAGTGAAATCTCCGAATGGCGTTGAGTCCCTTCGAAACTCAACATTGCGGATCATGCTACGAAGTGGTTCCACGAGCTTGAGACCCAACGAGATTCCGCTTGGTTTAGCGGACCCGAATACATGAAAGAGTCCGAAGAAAACTGGCCTCAACCTAGATCGTCTACGACTACTACTGAAGAACTCAAGGTAGCCTGTCTCGTCTATCAACCTTCTCAAACTCAAACAACTGTCGATTTCACCAGATTTTTAAAATGGGAAAGAGTCTTAAGAACCACTGCGTAATTGAACCGTTACATGGCCCTCAAGACAAACCGTGTAAAAAGCTTTTCAGAACACCTTGCTCAACAAGAAATCCGTGATGCCGAAAATTCACTGTTTAGGAATGCCCAATGGTGTTCATATCCTGCTGAAATGAGCGTTGTGGTTCACAACCGAGAAAAATCAACAGAACAGCGAAATGATCTACCGAAACAAAGCATTCTTCACCAAATGTCAAATGTAGGTACTTGGATGAAAACGGCGTGTTTCGCGTCGACAGCCGTATCGGTGCTGCAAAACGTGTGTCAACGTGCACAAAGTATCCAATGATTCTTCTTCAATACCATCGACTAACCAACCTGATCATAGATTTCTACCATCGAAAATACATCCACTGCAACTTCGAAACCGTCGTCAATGAGTTGCGCCAGCGATTCTACATTCCCCGTATTCGACAAACAGTGAAGCCATTTCGACAATGCCAGTGGTGTAAAATCTATAAATCCAAACCCCAGGTTCCTCGGATGGCACCCTTACCGGAAGCAAGATTTGCCGCATTTACTCGTCCCTTCAGTTACACTGGTCTGGAATTATTTGGACCAATATTAGTGAAGTCTGGAAGACAAGCGTTGGAAAGATGGGTCACCCTCTTAGCGTGCTTGACCATCAGCATTTATGAGCATTCGTCGTTTCATCGGCAGACGAGGAGCTCCGATCGAGATTCATTCGGACGGCGCTGACAATATCCTGCAACAACAAGTCCGGCAGTTCCACGAGAACATGGCAACCACGTTCACCAACGTGGATACGAAATGGGTATTTATTCCACCAGACACTCCTCACATGGGCGGTTCGTGGGAGCGCCTGGTACGCTCTGTGAAAACAGCGTTAGAGGGGAGCATGATTCCGGGAAGAAAGTTGGACGACGAGGCCTTCTACACACTGCTGGTAGACGCTGAAGGAATCATCAACAGTCGGCCGTTGACTTATTTACCCATCGAGTCAGAAGAAGCAGAAGCACTAACTCCCAACCATTTTTTGTTGGGAAGCAGCAATGGTGTCAAACAACCGGAGTCGGGACCGATCAGCGAAGCCAATGGGTTGAGGAACGCGTGGAGCCAGATAAATCTACAACTTGATCGCTTTTGGAGTCGTTGGGTACGCGAATACCTTCCGACCATGACGCAACGGTCTAAATGGTTCGGTGAGACGAAACCGGTTCGTTTGGGAGACTTGGTTGTTGTGGTAGGGGAAAACTGTACAAGACGCACCAGTTAAGCTTAATCGCTATTTACAGCGATGCTTATCATCTTAGAACCAAATTGAAAGTTCACGACGATTCAGGGATCAGATTTACGTATTATCAAAAAGAAAAAATACTATAAAACCACGATTTTGATTATATTTATGTAAAAAACTAAAACAGCCAGAAAACAATCCACGGGATAGAACGCCAAAACTAGTGGACAGAACGCACAATACCGAAAGGATGGTAAGAAATGAAACGATGATTATAATGAATGTAATGATTGAAGCATAAAATGTTTAATTACATGTTTATCGTATATTTGTGAACAAACCATACTTTGGCAAAAAATCATTTACTAATGCTTAACTTATCGAAAATTTCGCTTTTCAAAATACACTTTTTTATGGTCTTATAGATAAAACGCCTTCAGGTAGGCAACGAAATTCAATTTCTTGGCTAATATCGCGGCAAACATGGCGGCAGATACTTTTTTCGAGTCGAATATTGGTGCACCTTTTTTACCCGAACAAGGACGAAATGTGTTAAAATTATGCATTGATATCGTGATTTGGGAGTCAGCAAATAAAATGAATGGCATTTTGTTTTGATATTCGGGGTTTCTCAAAAGTTAACAGCATTCAAAATTTGAGCCTAAAACACGTGGTCTTGTGGGCATTCTGCCCCAATTTTGATATGATTGATTTTAGTTAAAAATTGTATGAAGTTTGTGAAATACAACAAAATATTGATGGTCTTCCGAAAGTGCATGCGAGTGGAAAAACGATAATCTGTAGTTTCTTGAGATTGCCCAGGCCAGTTTACCATAAAACCTTAAATGTTAACCATGAAAAATAATTGGTTTCACGCTGATTTCATTAATCCTTCTGTTTCTAAGAACTAAAGTCGTTTTTGTAAACTTTTCATCTAATAAATTATGAAAAAGCTTGTTTGCTACAATATAATTTAAGAAAAACATCATTCGAAGCCATAGGTTAGTGTATTTTTGAGAAAGAATGACATGGGTCATCTTACCCCGCTGGTGCGTCTTGTACAGTTTTCCCCTAAATGAAGCAAGAAGAAATGGCTGTGCTCGAGGGAGGGTGTTGGAACTGGTTCCGGAGTCAGATGGGCGTATCTGACGGGCAGTCGTGCAGACAAATAAAGGACTCACTCGTCAATCTGTGTCAAAGCTAGCGGTCTTGGAGGTCGCACAAACAGGAAACCCTGGGTCTACCACTCCAGCTACCAGTGTTACGGGAGAGGGGATGTTGGAAACTGATATCCCTGTCTAATCGCTTTCTGACAGGCCACTGACAACTTCAGTTCAGTGGCTGCTGGTCAACGTATTCATCGCGTCATTCTTCTTTCTTCGACAACGAGCGTTGGTACGAGTGTCCGTGATTTTTCTGCGAATTATAGTAAATAGCCATTTTAGTTGAAATTAATATTTTAAAGTGCCCATAGTTCTGCATGTATAAATTTACTAGTTCTTTTCCTACACCCACTAATTTACTACACCCACAGATCAGGATATATCTATCAACACTGGATTCTTTTTAAACGATTATCGTTGAAATCGTTGCTTTTTCTCGATCAGTTTCGAAAATTCTGCATTTTTGTTATTGAACACATCTTTTGAATCCAAAAGCTTCGCGATTATTGCATGTTTCTCAATTTATAAACGGTACTGCTTGCTTAACTTATGCCGTGTTTTTCTTTTTTTCCTGATATGCCTCTGGATCCGTCTGGATAAAAAAAAGACTGTCAATTTTCGAGTTATTCCATAAGTAGGTGTGCGTGAGAACGAGCGCAAAGTTTACATCCCAGTAAGCGCGTCCTCTCAAAAATCGACAGAGCATGTGAAAAATTGAGAGTTGAATCACCGAACTTAGAATAGAATGGTTAATTTCGGCGACACATTCCAAGAACGCAAATATTCTCATTCGGTTTGTCCTGCCGAGATACCTAGAGGCAACGAATACGAATGCGTACATGCGAAATCAGTTTGAATTGTACACTCGTACGGTGCAGTCGTAGCCGTCCACTTCTCAGGCAGGCAAACACGCGTCTCGAAGGGAAACATTCAAACCCGATTCGGATTGTTTTCGTGTGTTTCTCTGGAGGGCGTGTCGAAGATTATTTCGTGGCACTCACTCAAGGCACGCGTATGGTGTGTTCCTCTCTGCCGATTAGATGTTGCAAAATCGTAAGAGAGATCTCTACGATCCCGCTGTCGATTTGAGCTACCTCTCTGGCGATTCATATTTTTTTTTCCTGTAGGGGAGAGCCCACTGCGACCAGTAGTTGATCTATTGTGGTGTTTACCCCGCGTTACTTTATGCTGTCAGGTTCACCTGCACTATTGATTGGAGTGACAGTTGATTGCTGACTAAGCATTTTATCCCAATCGGGTATGATATCAAAGATGTATGATATAACCTTCTTAGGGCTGATATGCAACCATATGTCTTGTGCGCTTATTAACTTTGCCCCAAGTACACGCTCGCTCCTATTTAGGAGGGCGCAGCAGTTGCATAGAAGATGTTCTGCAGTTTCTTTTTCGAACCCGCAGAACCGACAGTCGTCGTTTTGAATAATGTTTATCCTTTTGAGATGCTGTTTTGTTGGACAATGTCCGGTCAAGAGACCTGTGTAAGTACTTAGTTCGTGCTTACTTAAGTTCAACATGTTTTTTGAGAGTCGTGCGCTTGGTTCAATGAATCTTTTTGCCTGAGTTGCTCCCTCCGCTGTTTTCCAGTTGGAAACAATAGTGGTGCTTTCCCAGTTCTTGAGCTCCATAGTCAAGGCACTTCTCGATACTCCGCAGAAAGGTTCAGGTCCAATCAACAGTCCCTGAGATCCTTCCCTAGCTAGTTGGTCTGCTTCTTCGTTCCCTAGGATACCGCAGTGGCCTGGTACCCAGAATAAAGATACTCTGTTCCTTATGGCCAGGTTTCTTAGTGCAACTATACACTCCCAAACTAGTTTGGAGTAACATGTGAACGAACTTAGTGCTCGGAGAGCAGCCTGGCTGTCAGAGAACATGCAGATACTTGTGTACCTGTATCCCCTTTTCAAGCAGGCTAAAGTGCATTCTAGAATTGCTTGAATTTCAGCTTGGAATACTGTTGGCCAGTTTCCCATAGGAATTGAGATCCTGAGTCTAGGTCCGAAAACCCCTGCCCCAGTTCTTTTATCCATTTTTGACCCATCAGTGAAGAATAGGATCGATCTGGGAGGAACCGCAGGTCCACCTGACTCCCACACGTCCCTATCATTGATAGTTACATTGTATGGTATGTCTAGGTTGAAAATGGGCTCCATCCAGTCATCATTTTTCACAATAAGTGAGTTTAATTAAAATTTCTTTAGGATTTTGAGGTGTCCTGTAAGATCTCCTTCATAGAGAGTTTTGTGTTTGGAGAGTCTCAAGGCACTACGTTCCGCCTCTAACTCAATGAATTGATGTAGAGGCAGAATATTTAGTAGTGCATTTAGAGCCTCATTCGGTGTGCTTCGCTTTGCGCCAGTTATAGCTAGCGTTGCTAGTCTTTGGAGCTTCTCTAGTTTTTTCTGGGCCGTAATTTGTATAGTTTTGGTCCACCATACTAAGGAGGCATAAGAGATTTTGGTTCTTATAATAGCTGCAAATATCCAGTAGATAATTTTCGGCTGTCGTCCCCATTTTTTCCCTACTCCTTTGAGGCAGACCCATAGAGCTGTTGTAGCCTTAGCGATTACATGCTCTATCTGTGGGTTCCATGATAGCTTTGAGTCTAGTACTATGCCTAAATATTTCACTTGTGATTCGAGGTTTAACACTTCCCCATCTAATGTTAGAGGTTTTAGTGTAATTTTTCGTCTCCTAGTGAAGGCTATCACAGTAGTTTTGGAAGGGTTTATGTTTAGTCCCTCTTCCCTGCACCAAAATAGTGCGTAGTTGAGTGCAGTTTGCATTCTATTAGACAGCACATTCTCATGTTTTCCCCGAACTATAATAACTACGTCGCCTGCAAAGCCAATAACTTCGAATCCCATGGATACAAGTTTGTTTAGGAGGTCGTCCACTATCAAGGACCACAACAACGGTGATAGAACCCCGCCTTGAGGACATCCCTTCGTTGGTGTGGCTTTGATTGTAAGTCCTCCCAAGCTTGCATAAATGGTTCTGTTTATTAGCATCGCACTAGTCCAGTTAACAATTGCCGAGTGGCACCCTCGTCTTTTCATAGCTGTTTCGATTGAAGTGTGAGATGCGTTGTCGAATGCCCCTTCAATGTCTAAAAAAGAAGCGAGTGCTATTTCTTTTGCCTCTACAGTCTTTTCTAGTTTTTGTGTAAGGGTATGTAAGGCCGTAACCGTGGACATACCTTTTTTGTAAGCGAACTGGAAATTGTTTAGCTTACTTAAGCTAAGATACTGCGATTTAATATACTCGTCAAGTATCTTCTCCACTATTTTCAAAATAATGGACGTTAGACTAATAGGTCTGAATGCCTTAGGTTGTGTTTTATCTTTTTTCCCTGGTTTCGGGATAAAGATCACGCGCACCTTCTTCCACTGAGTTGGAATATGACAGAGGGTCATACTGGCGACGAACATCTCTACCAAGGCAGGTGTTACCATTTGTTTAGCTTGCTGTATTTGAATTGGTAAAATTCCATCTTCACCAGCTGCTTTGAATGGTTCGAATGTACTTATTGCCCAGTCAACCATTGAAGGTGTAAAGATTGTGCGTGATTTGCGAAGTGCTTCATCACGTCTGACATTTCGAGTGAGTCTTTCAATCGGAGTGTCATTAATCTCTATTCCTTCAATGGATTCTGGGAAATGCGTACTTAGTAGTAATTGAAGCGTTTCATTTGGGTTTGTAGTGAACTCCCCGTTCTTTTTCTTCAATTGACCCAGTCCATTTGAATGTTCTTTTGATAGAACTTTCTGGAGTCTGGCAGCTTCGGGTGTAGTTTGCACGGTTTCACACATGTGCTTCCAACTACTCCTCTTAGCTTTTCGAATGTTTTTATTGTACTCTGTTAGGGATTTACGATAATTGTCCCAGCTTGAGTCAGCTTTTGCTTGTTGTTTACTGGGATGCAGCTTTCATTTTGTTTTCCCTTCTGGATTTTCTTCACTCGGTTCTTAACATCCGGATTGTCTTTTTTCGTGTCCGGATTGTACTGAACAGCAGATAGCAAGATTTTGCTTGGCTGAGAGGTTCAAAATCGCGACAACAATAATATTTTTCGATCATTATTTCAACTGTTTTGCTTTCAGCTAAAAAAAGCTGCTTATTGTTTTGACAACAACATTAAGAGTATTGGTGAACTTCTCCCAAAACTGACATTCTTCTCAAGGCGACTTCGTCCGTTTTTCGAGCGACACTAGTTTTCCTCTACAGCAATAAATGAGCACGATGAAAGCAGTTATTCAGAGCTAACCTAGGTTGCCTCTGAGGTGATAAAAAACACGGTTTAAGTCTTCTGGTAACTCTGGACCAGAAATAGCGTCGGCGGGTGACTGTGAACTACTTTCGCTCTCACCTAAAATTGCTTGGCCAGACCCGGTTCGCGAAAATCGGTGGCAAGTCCTTCGAGAATGAAACTCCACCCATATGATGCAGCATATATCTGAAGCCTACCTTGGTCCTGGTTCAGAGATTGGCAAGTACAAGGGCTCGCTAATTCATTGTCCAAACTAAACCGGTCAAGTGCCTATCGCCTCCGGTTAAATTTTCGACCACAAAAACCATTCAAAAGGGCTGTTCCAGCCGGGGCTAGAATAAATTGACCATGTGTTAGGCCTTTCGGCGGAGTGTTGTTATATAAGCCAAACAAACGGCCCTTCGTCTGGCCTTGCTTCTCCCAGAATTTGCTACCATTCACAAGATCAGCTGCTGGAAACAAGGCAGTAATTTTCAGGATGTGAAACATCAATTATGCTCGTGGTTCTCAGTCAACAACCATACTAGAGTTGGTGGAAGAAGGAGTTTCAACAATCCGGACCACATAATAATTATGAGTGGCATTCGAGAGCTCCGGTACAATTGTTGCTGGTTGCGGTGAGAATCTTATCTCGATGCGGGGGTGGATCAGCATTCGACGAGTTTCTTTTGGCTAAGTAATGTGATACCATACCTATATGTTTCGTAGAGGTCGCTGATTGCAAGAGGCTATTTTAGGGCGCGTGATGGAAAGGCCGGGACCACGAAATCGATTTAGCGGCTCATGCGATTCCAGTTCGAGGCAATGCAGTTGTTGTAGAAGGTAAAACACCATAACTATTTGATTTACTTTTGTTTGGACTACACTCAATCGTGTGATTTTAGCCAATCATTTCCTCAGCTGGTTTGATTGTACTGTCATTAAATTTTGCAAATTTGATTTGTTACATTATTAGCTGCTCCCTTTGCTGCAGTGGTATGCCGAGGTGACGTACATCCATTTTTCATTTTCGCCAAAAAATTTTGTTGTTGTTTCATTTGACAGACAAACAGCAGAATTGCCGATTCTTTTCACTCAAATATTTCCAAAATCGGTTTGATGTTTTCAAAATTCAAAACATTTATCACGGCACTAGAGATCTTCTCTAAAAAGTGGTAATAAAAAGACACATTACACGCACCACTTTTACCGCTTACAAATGATTTTCATGCGACCGTGAATCACAAATTTTTAATCAATTTAATCAATTTGATAATTTTAAAAGGAATTGCACCATAATTTGATAAGTTTAATTCAACGCTGGATTAAAGCGAGAACGATAAGGGAAATTGCTTCCCCCCGAGGATAAAAAAGTTTAACATTAATTTAATCATATCTACTACTTAAAGTTCTAGAAATCAAGGAAATTAAAACTTTACAATTGGAATTAGAACACCAAAGGGGGCCCCTGAAACAAAATCTCAAATAGTTTTACTGTAAAATTTTTTAAGGAGGAATGTTAAAAAAAACCCTAGGAATCTAGAATGCTCAACCTACAATAAAGAATAAATCGTTTTCTCCTAATTATTGAATGAGGAATAAACTTAAGGAGGTTCCAGCTAATCAGACATTAGGTTTCGAATTTGAAATGTTTTTATCACATTTAATTTCTTTTTACGGATTCTGCGGTTACTGAAATGACTTTTTTTTTTACTTTGTCAAAATTTGATTGATTAACAGTAATTTTAGATTTGAGAGAAAGAAGATTTTGAATTGAAATGAATCATTTCTCATTTTCATTAAGTACAAACGTCATGTAAAATTACAAGATAATTATTTTCTTCCTATGGTTTACCTGCTTGTCATTTCATATCTAAAATATTCACTAATAAAGCCGCTCAAAATTTCCATTAACTTACATTATTTGTGAGAAACTGCTAAATGCAATTTATAGAATGCATGATGTTTATACTTAAGTTAAGTAAAAGACTTTTTGAATAAACTTGTACTTCAGAATTTTAACCGGACAGTACCCGGTTAAAAATCAGGTTTTATTTAAATGAAGAAAAAAAATGAAGTTTTACTGGAAAGCATTCGAATTATGAGTTATCAGCTGCAAATAAAATAAATAAAAATGGTCTATCTAGAATGCTTACTTTGAAAGTATAAGTATAAGTATAAGTATAAGCAAGGCCGTAGGAAGAACCAACTCATGGGGGGGGGGGGGGGGGGTTTTGGTGACTGATTTTTACCTATGATTTTTTGCCTTACAATGCACGCATAAAAAAATTAAAACAAATTATGCCTGTAACTATATGATCATTAATATTTAAGTAGGGGAGAGTGGGGTATCTAGGGCCATGGGAAAACGTGGGCCACTTTTAATATCTCAGATGTGAGTTGAGATAAAAATCTCGAACCAACTGTCATCGTCGTCGCTTTGCGTGAGCATATATTTCTATATGTTGCTGACTTAAATACGCATCATATGCTTCTTTTATTAATCAAGCTAAAAAAAGTATGAAAATTTTACTTTCATAATTAAAAATACACCCGCTAATTGCATCGATGGGTATCCTAAAGTTGATATCAAAAATATGCTCATACGCTTATGATTTTAGTTTTGTCATGATCTTTCACGTGGAAAAGGAATTTTTGATGAAACATCAATTAGTCACACAAACGCAACCAATTTGCAAATCATAGCTTGTGGGGAATCATGGGCCACACATCTTGAACCACCTATATTTTTATGTTTTTATGCACATTCGGAACTTAAAATACGTTTCCCCTATCTGTAAAGTTTTCTTATGCCAAATGAAGAGTTATGAAAAATATTTTGTCCATCCTTTATAAGGAATTATGCCAAAACGTTCGCGAGCCAGGTTCTGGAATCTATTCGATCATACACAGCTCTCTTTTTCATTTCATCATCTGAAATTGCTTTGAAATAACGAAATGAATTATGAAATCACAGTTTTGGGTCAACTCATAAACTTTGCATGTTATTTGGTCAATTTGGATACAGTGGCCCACAATTCCCCACCATTTTTCAAAATCCAAAAAATATTGTTTTTTTCAACAGTCAGAATTTAGGGAAAATGACTTATTAAACGTTTTAAAAAATACCTTATAATACCTTGAAAATGTAGAAAACCAAAACAATTTTTATTTTTATTTTATCTTTTATAATAAAGAAGTTATGGAACAACGAAAAAAAGTGGCCCATGATTCCCCACTCTCCCATACTTTAACATAAAAAGTTTTCCAATTAAATCTTAACTTTAGAAAATTGGTCATAAACCCAAAAGGTGGGCTAAGTTCACTTTCATTGATGTTTAAAATCTTTGAATTTTTTTAACAGTCTGGTAGATCAAACTTAGTTGATTTGAGCATAAAATAAGCTTTTTTAATGAGAAATTTCCATTTCTAAAAAAAAACTAATTCTATACTAAAATCAAACAAGCCTAATCCTTCAAACTGTTATGCAAATTCAAAGATTGTAATCTTTTATGAAAATAAAGCAAATTAAAAATAAAGCAATAGATAAAAACCGCTAAATTTTCGGATCAAATAATTTTAGTTCAAAGTTTGACCTTAAAAAAAAACTCCAATTTTTACCCATTGCGGACCAAATACGAGCTATCTCGGCTTTGCGCTTGCCGCTCGTATGCTCCGTTAAAAAGCATAATTCAATTCTTATGAAATTAATAATGAATCCTCATTCCACAAAATTCAACACAACACTTCCCGTATCTCAAATATATTAAATAAGCAGAATTTTGTCTATTGATTTATGAAATATTGAATGCCAAATTAAAGTGTCCTTAATGTGTTAATAATGTTAAACAATACACCGAGAAAATACAGAATTGTGTGCAGATTTTTTAGGTGAAGATCAGGTACATGTTTCTTATACAGCAAACATTTTTAATAAAGAATCAATTCCATAATGAAAACCCTGTGGTTGATTTTTTCATAATAAAATTTTGGTTTTCCGCATAAAACAAAAAACGCAAAATCTACTTTTAATTCGTAATTTTCAGCTCAATTTTGTTTACAAACTAATTTTGATTAATAATTTGAATTCTGAAAATTGAATTGAAAAGCGATTTTTAGTTCATGGTATATCGAATTTCGCAAAAACTTATATTGATTGTAAAATTTATTTAGAAGCTAATTTTTTTTCTGAATTAAGAATCTGCATTCTGAATCTGGGTTATGAACCTGAATTTAAAAATTGCGCGTTGAATCTGTATCCGAATTTCCATACGATTTCTGAAATGTATAAAAATACGATTTCCAAATATTACTCCAGATGTAGTTCAGGTTTAATCTGAACTCACTATTTAAATTATTTGTTTTAAATCTGTATTGTGAATCTAAATTAAAATATGCATTTCAAATTATCTGAATCTGAGTTTTCAACTTTAGATTACTATTTCAAAGCTTCATATGTTTGAATTTTGCATAAGAGTTTAGTTTAAGAACTACAAATTGGAATATAAAAAAATCTTTATTGCATATTCGCTATTATCAAAATATTGAAAATGTATATGGTCTCGTAAAACATGATTCAAATTTGGTATGAAATGAAAAAAAAAACAAATTTGAACCAGTATTTCAAAGCAGTTTTTCATTTCAAATATCTTATGATTATTCTGAAATGAATATCTTATGATTACGCAGAAAATCAAAAATCCTGAACTGGATAAAGAATCCGAAAATGGAAAATAGAAATACAATTTTGGTTATGGGAATTATGGAATAAGAATCTCGAAATAGGTTTAGCTTAATTTGAAATATAATATTCAGACCTGAATTTCTTTGAACAAATGAGAAACTTTTGAAAAAGTTTAGCAGAATTTTGAACTTGTGATGGGTTTTTGAGGTTTTGGCATTAGTTTTTAGTCGACATTGTTACTCTTGATTAACCTTACTCTTTTATCATAATTTGGATCGGAATTTGAAATTTTGAGTGTAAAGTAGAATCGCTTGCTTTTTTGAATCCTCATGGGGGGGGGGGGGGTTTAACCCCCCCGTTCCTACGGCCTTGAGTATAAGTATAAGTATAAGTATAAGTATAAGTATAAGTATAAGTATAAGTATAAGTATAAGTATAAGTATAAGTATAAGTATAAGTATAAGTATAAGTATAAGTATAAGTATAAGTATAGGGGAGAGTGGGGATACTTGATCCCCTTTTCTTATTTTTACCATATCTTTTTGGAAAAATTTAGCAACTCGCCGTCTTTGACATTTTCTTACAGCTTGTAACTTCAAGTTTCTATGCTCCAAAAATTAGAACGATACTTGAACCCGTTGATGAACTATAAGCATTTTCGTGGGAGTAAAAAAATTGCGATTTTTTCGAAGTTAGGGGAGACTTGATCCCCTATTGAAGGAGACTTGATTTTTTATTCAGGAAGCCCTAATCCTTGTATAAAAATCAAACAAAACCCCAAGATAGAATGTTAATTGACTATTTTGATCATGTTTGTTCTCATTTCACAATTTATAGCAGACATAAGAAGAAAATTCTATAACTTTGTCTCAACGCTAACAACATTGCATACTTAAAGGCGCTATTTTTTTATAATTAAAAGAAAATTAATTATTTCTGCTCTTTTCTTCAGACAATTGTTTGATAAATATTAGTTTTTGGATAAATATTAGTAATTTCGTAATCAGCAATCATAACGATCAATTCAGAAGAAGAATATGCCGTTTGGAAGGGGGATCAATTGTACCCAACTCTAAGGGATCAAGTGTACCCATAATCATCATTTTAGAAAACTTTTTCTGAAAAAAGTTGAGAGTTTTCCATTGCTTTGAAAATATGGCATTATGAAGTTCATTTTACGCTCGAACGATTGATGTATTGGAACAAATATTTTTTTCATAATTTTCCCATGTAAGGAACATTTTAAAGTGATGAAAAAAGATCTTCATGTTACAATTTGTGAAATTTTTCAAACAAAGTTAAATTACTCAAACAATTATTTTGTTAAAATTTTTTAAACTACAAGCATTGTTATTTTGCTCATTTTGGCACATTTTTCTAGAACATTTGATCTTTGTAAGACATTCCAGTTTCGAGATATAGCTAAGGAATCAAGTATCCCCAGGGATCAAGTATCCTCATTCTCCCCTAAGTATAAGTATAAGTATAAGTATAAGTATAAGTATAAGTATAAGTATAAGTATAAGTATAAGTATAAGTATAAGTATAAGTATAAGTATAAGTATAAATATAAGTATAAGTATAAGTATAAGTATAAGTATAAGTATAAGTATAAGTATAAGTATAAGTATAAGTATAAGTATAAGTATAAGTATAAGTATAAGTATAAGTATAAGTATAAGTATAAGTATAAGTATAAGTATAAGTATAAGTATAAGTATAAGTATAAGTATAAGTATAAGTATAAGTATAAGTATAAGTATAAGTATAAGTATAAGTATAAGTATAAGTATAAGTATAAGTATAAGTATAAGTAGAAGTTTGAATAATGCCAAACTAATGAGATGATCAATTTTGAAAAAAAAAAACCCGATTTAATACACTTATCAGTGGATTGGAGGCTTTCTTACAGAGTGTCAATTATCTTTGGAAATAAATGACACAATAATGGATTCCTTATTTCTGAATTATTTATTATTAATCTATAAAAAAGATTATGATTAAAGAAAATCGATAGCAAAAATTACTAAACTCAATATAAAAAACCCGATTTAATACACTTAACAGTGGATTGGAGCCTTTCTAACAGAGTTTAAATTATATTTGGAAATATATAAAATAATATAGAATATACATGATAGATTCCTTCCCTCTGAATCATATAAGTATGATTTCAGATATTCAAACACGAAAAATTCCAATCTCAATATAAAAAAATGATGCCTGATACGTTTTTTTGGGGAAAAGCGAACTGGTATGTAAGGAGCTCATTTTATGTATGGAAAGAATGGTATTTAAACAGTAGAATTTCCAAGATTTATAACACGCTGAAATGGTGCCGTGGTAGCAACCAGAACTATCACGTTGCTGGTCACGGTTCGAATCTTACTGTTTTTTTATGCTTTTTTTTACTGAATAAGTAAAACCAACTACAATATTGATGGATAGCCGTGACGCGTGCCCTAGCATGATACCTTTTTTAGAGCTCAACCATGCATAGAGGAAAAATTCCCACAAAAGGAGGGGAAAGTAATATGACTATTAAATGATTAATCTCATTCTGGAAACTAAATCTGAAATCTTATTCTGATTCTAAAGTTTGAATTTTGAGTTACAACACTTAGTCTAATATTTGAATATAAGTTCCAATTTCAAATTCCAGGTTGATCTTTAATCCAAATTCTTAATCAGAATTCTAAATCTGAATTCTCAATCTGAATTCTGAATTTGAACTCTGAACTTGAATTCTAAATCTGTATTCTGAATCTGAATTCTGAATCTGAATTCTGAATCTGAATTCTGAATCTGAGTTCTGAATCTGAATTCTGAATCTGAATTCTGAATCTGAATTCTGAATCTGAATTCTGAATCTGAATTCTGAATCTGAATTCTGAATCTGAACTCTGAATCTGAATTCTGAATCTGAATTCTGAATCTGAATTCTGAATCTGAATTCTGAATCTGAATTCTGAATCTAAATTCTGAATCTGAATTCTGAATCTGAATTCTGAATCTGAATTCTGAATCTGAATTCTGAATCTGAATTCTGAATCTGAATTCTGAATCTGAATTCTGAATCTGAATTCTGAATCTGAATTCTGAATCTGAATTCTGAATCTGAATTCTGAATCTGAATTCTGAATCTGAATTCTGAATCTGAATTCTGAATCTGAATTCTGAATCTGAATTCTGAATCTGATTTCTGAATCTGAATTCTGAATCTGAATTCTGAATCTGAATTCTGAATCTGAATTCTGAATCTGAATTCTGAATCTGAATTCTGAATCTGAATTCTGAATCTGAATTCTGAATCTGAATTCTGAATCTGAATTCTGGATCTGAATTCTGAATCTGAATTCTGAATCTGAATTCTGAATTTGAATTCTGAATCTGAATTCTGAATTTGAATTCTGAATCTGAATTCTGAATCTGAATTCTGAATCTGAATTCTGAATCTGAATTCTGAATCTGAATTCTGAATCTGAATTCTGAATCTGAATTCTGAATCTGAATTCTGAATCTGAATTCTGAATCTGAATTCTGAATCTGAATTCTGAATCTGAATTCTGAATCTGAATTCTGAATCTGAATTCTGAATCTGAATTCTGAATCTGAATTCTGAATCTGAATTCTGAATCTGAATTCTGAATTCTGAATCTGAATTCTGAATCTGAATTCTGAATCTGAATTCTGAATCTGAATTCTGAATTCTGAATCTGAATTCTGAATCTGAATTCTGAATCTGAATTCTGAATCTGAATTCTGAATCTGAATTCTGAATCTGAATTCTTAATCTTGTAAATCTCATTTTGATTGTTTTGCATCACGCGGTTTTCAACATTGAAATTTCTTTCATCCAAAATTTTTTTTTATGATTTCGGATTTTACAACTTTTAATAGTATGGTTTTACCCCTAAAAGTATGCAGCAAACTTAATTTCAGAAAAATTGTGAATAAAAGTTTTCACAAAACAAAATCGTGTTTTCATGCGTAATGATTTTTAAGTCATCGCAAATTTATCAAAAACTGTGAAAATTGGTATTCTTGGAGAAACAATTCCAGAATTGAAAATTGATAAAGTGAGGAGAAATTTTACGGATGATGAAAAGAGCGAAAGAACATTTTTGCAAGGAAAATTTATTAACGTACACCATACTTTACCTCGCAACATCCAGCTTCATCAATTTTTAATTCTGATATTCTTTCTCCATGAATCTAAATTTTTCACCGATATGCCGAAAATAAATTTACAAAAATTCTGAATCTGAATTCTGAATCTGAATTCTGATTCTGAATTCTGAATCTGAAATCTGAATCTGAATTCTGAATCTGAATTCTGAATCTGAATTCTGAATTTGAATTCTGAATCTGAATTCTGAATCTGAATTCTGAATCTGAATTCTGAATCTGAATTCTGAATCTGAATTCTGAATCTGAATTCTGAATCTGAATTCTGAATCTGAATTCTGAATCTGAATTCTGAATCTGAATTCTGAATCTGAATTCTGAATCTGAATTCTGAATTCTGAATCTGAATTCTGAATCTGAATTCTGAATCTGAATTCTGAATCTGAATTCTGAATCTGAATTCTGAATCTGAATTCTGAATCTGAATTCTGAATCTGAATTCTTAATCTGAATTCTGAATCTGAATTCTGAATCTAAATTCTGAATCTGAATATGAGTTCTGAATCTGAATTTTGAATTCTGAATTTCGAATCCTGAATTCTGATTCCTAAACCTGTATCCTGAATTTGAAAACTGAATCTGAATTCTGCATCTGAAATTGAATCTAAATTATGTATGAGTATGTAGAAATGAAAAAAAAAACATAAATTCATTCTTCAACACGGGTAAAAAAAACGAGGGTCATAAGATCTTCATATAAATTCCCCCCCAACGCAGTTTCCTGTACGGCTCTGCATTTTGTTGACACCCGGCATGGCTTTAGACACTATAATTTCATAAATGAAATTATAATGTCTATAGGCATGGCGGACTCTGAAGGAAACGCCCATCCGCCATTTGCTGCATTGAAAAGCAAGAAGTGTAAGATATAAACACTGTTGCCGTATTTGCCCCAGCAGACTGAGAAACTGCCCAGACCACGGTGCGTCTTAGTAATGCCTTTTACCTATTTGAGTTTGAGCCGCTCTTTATCAAGCGTGCCGATGGTTTATTGGATAGCGCTTGAAACTTTGAATCTGAAGGGTTTTGGTTCAAGTCTCGAGTTAATAAATATTATTTTTTTATTTTGATTATCTCCAATTTATAAATGATTGCTGGTGCTGCTGCTTCGAGGCGCCACTAGCAACTTTTTTATATGCCATAATAAGTATGATATGTATGTATTTGGTAAAGAAAACGGTTTCAACTATTTTGTTTTTTTCCCGTTTTTGAAAGGGTTGTGTAGAAAAAAAAATGCATTCTTTTGAGACTAAAATCATTTTAATTGTGCAGCCCAGTTTCGCAAAAACGTTCTAGACATTTTTAAAATGGCACATACAAATCCACGGACATCAACAGAACTCGTCGAGCTGAGTCGATAGGTACCTATAAAGGTATGTCTAAGACCCATAATTAATGATCTCTCAAATCGACCGATAACCAAACCTTTCTGTTAGAAAGGCAAAAAAGGTGCCCAGTACGTTTTTTGGAGGATAAACGAACTTATATTCAACGAGTTCATTTATAATCCAAATAATTCAAACTGTTAAAGTTTGAGAGCCACATATCTCGACGCTCACTAGTGGTCAAGGGGTTAACCTCCTAAACTCTCATGCTAGATGGCGTGGGATCGATTCTCTGCTGTTTTATGAAATTTTTGTCAAATTTTTGATCGCCTTTGTAATTAATTTAGCGATTGCTGGCTACTGCTGCTGAGCAAATGGCTACCTTTTTTGGAGCCAACGTAAGCATGATATGTTCTATGGAATAGAAAAATTTTAAACAATTTTGTTTTTTTTTGGTTTTGAAATAAGTCCTACAGGAAAAAAAATGCAATATTTTGATACTAAATTCATCAAAATCGTGAAACCTAGAATAGGAGTTAATGTGTTAAGAACGATTTTATGGAACATACAAATTCCCGGACATCATCGTAACTCGTCGAGCTGAGTCGATTGGTACCTATAAAGTGGGGTCTTGGACCCTTAATTAATGATATCCCCAACTGACCGTTCCCTATGCCTTTCTGTAAGAAAGCCAAAAAGAACAGGAATGGAAAAAAAAACTGTTGTAGGTTGCTTAAATTTGATCAACCGGCAACTCTGATTGATCTATTGAATCGGAAATTTCTCTATTGGATTTCTATTGCAAATACCATATCATACAAATTCAAATTTTCAAGCTGATACAATCAAAGTCTTATTCTATTGACTCTGAAGTGCTAACCAAGTCACTTTTTAAGACTCAAATTTGATCATTTTGGAATTTCTAAATGCAATTATCAGAAAAAGAAACATAAAGCTTAGTTCTTTTAGAAATGGGACACTTTCATTTGCTAATAGCTCGTTAACTAGTTATTGGATATTAAAAATTTTGACAGCATTTTGTTGCCTGTAAAAAGTAATATTCGACCTATTTTTTTCAAAATTTAAAATTTATGCGTCTTTGAGATATGTACGATGCAAGAGAAAAAGAAAAAAATAATTTTGCACAGTTTCCTTTAAAATACGTCATTATCAAATTGATAGCTGACAAAACCGTTGATTATTCAAAGAATTACTGAGTTTTTGTGGTGGATAAGTATGTAAACACTGTCAATAATGTCCACAAAGTTCTAATCAAGCATTGGAGTGAAGCACATGATCGGCAACAACGGTTAAGGATCATCAAGGAAGTCAAGTCTCATACCAGCATTTTTAATTTTCAATAAACGCAAAACTAAGGGTAGATCGCTGAAATGTCCAAAACAATTTTCTCCGATAAGCTGATAGTGTTGCCTAGTGATGACTTATTGAAATCCAACCTCAAACATCCATTTTTTGATAGTTCCAAAGCTCTTAAGCTGTAAAACCGGTACCAAAAAAAAAACGTTCAAAAATGTGGTCAAAAACGATCAAAATTGTTCATTTCGAAACAACTGTATCCACTAAAATGCTTCCAGTTTCCAGTTTCCAGGGAAGTATTGGACCAAAAAGTATCAGAAATTGAAGAAGGAGGGTGAAGCCACCTAAAATATAGATTTTACGAAGTATAAGTTGGAGAAACTGATCAATACCATGACTGAAAAAAGTGTGCGCCGGCCAATGGGAGATACCACGAATAAAGTAGAAATTTCTTTAACAAAAAACGGTAAATATTCTTTTTCAAATTTTTTCATAAAAGACCATAACATTACCTTCTTTTTCTTCATAGAAAGTATTTCGTTCAAACGAATGGTTTTTTAGATACAGGCATTCGTAACTGTCCCATTTCTAAAAGAACTAAGCTTTACTTTTGGAAAAATATCGTGAATTTCACATTGTAAGTTGAATCTTTTTTCGATTTTTGATTGCATCTGATAGTTTTTCGCTCAGGAAGATATTCCTTTCTTCTTACTGGCCTGCCTTCCAAAAGTAATGTTCATAATTCGACATCAAGTGAGTTTAATCAATTTTGAATGATTAAAAGCAGTGTTCCAAAAATCACTCAATTCTCATGAGAGACACTGAAACGTTTTCAACAGCAAAAGCAAAACCTAAATTGTCGGTTGGTTTATTTCCCTGCAGGGCACAGATTGTGTTCGACAACACTGCTCAGAGAATCAAAGGAATAAAATTTAAAAGAGAGACGTTCCTTCTCCAGTTGGAATTCTCAACTGATTGAGTAGCTACATGATTTTCAGTTTCTTTTTTCACTCAATAACTTTTCTTGCTCACTCACTCACTCACTAATTCATTTACTGATCGATGATCGGATGCTATCTGCCTGATGCATCTTGCTTTGTTGTTGCTGTTGTTGAGAGGACCAAAATAGCCATTCAATCACACAGGCAGCATGTATGTACGTACATATGTATCTACCGCTATAGCAGAAAGTATGCAGGCAGTATGAACCGATGATTGAGTTTGATGAGTGAGTGAGTGGATTTTCGAATTGGATCTTGTATCAGTAAGTGTCTCAATCACTTCTGATACACCAGGTAGTGAGCTTGAGAGATAGACTTTGATGGGAATCCGCTCTTGCTTTTGAATCTTGTTTACATTGCACACTGGTACAGAACATCAATCTAGCGGAACTAAATTAATGGCGCCCAGGGATGAAAAGATAGACTTTTGGTGTCTTCGACAACATTGCATAGTTTTACAAGGCGCATACTTTGCAATAAAATACAAAGTCGAGGGGTCCACCAATAGCAAGATAAAAATGCTAACTTTTTTGTTAAGCATTTTAGAGCTTTGATTTCTTCTACAAAGTTGTTAATCTTAACAAAATACATAACTTTGCTGAACAAGTCAAAGTTCTACAATTTCATTCTAAGGAGTTACAATGAAATTAAGAAAAATACCTTGAAAAAACAGTTTTTTAAATCTGAAACGTTGTAGGTAAGACCAAACAATTTTCAGTCTTCGAAACAAAGTTGTAAAATGTTAAGTTCTACAATCGCTTAGTACATTATGATGTTTTTTGAAATTGCTGAGGCGCTGCAGAAAGCATTTAGTGTAATATATTAACGATTTTCAAAGCAAAGTGGTTCGAATTACGCAAATTTTCGCACCATCAGCCAATGTGGATTTTATTTTTGGTATTAAGAGGAATCATTTCCATATAAAACTAGCGTGGAACTTGGTGGAACTCGAAGCAGTTTTAAGATTGAAAATCTAGTATTTTGTTCACAAATATCACTTTTTCAGACACTTGTTTTTACAACATTTGCTTAGGTCAGGAAAAAATGGTATATATCAACGTGTTGTCAGCTCTGGTTTCAAAATGGTCATAAATCCTTTACTCAAATTGAGTTTGTAATCCAACGAAAACTTATTATCTCAAAAGTGTTTTTATCGTTAAATAGAGCCAAAATTGGCCTGCCACTAGCTACTGAAAGCTGAAAGCTAGTTTACTTTTGGAATTAAATCACTTTCACGTGTTGGTACAGATATCATTTATATAATGATGTACTAGAACAGATTCTATTGATAAATTTGGAACGGAAAACCGGTTAAATCATCTAATTATTTCTTTTTCTCAAATTATGCAAGTAAATTGCATCAAAGAAACTAAGAATCTAATAAAGTGTCTAAAAAAAGTGATATTTGTGAACAAAATACTAGATTTTCAATCTTAAAATTGCTTCGAGTTCCACCGAGTTCCACGCTAGTTTTATATGGAAATGATTCCTCTTAATACCAAAAATAAAATCCACATTGGCTGATGGTGCGAAAATTTGCGCAATTCGAACCACTTTGCTTTGAAAATCGTTAATATATTACACTAAATGCTTTCTGCAGCGCTTCAGCAATTTCAAAACACATCATAATGTACTAAGCGATTGTAGATCTTAACATTTTACAACTTTGTTTCGAAGACTGAAAATTGTTTTGTCTTACCTACAACGTTTCAGATTTAAACAACTGTTTTTTCAAGGTATTTTTCTTAATTTCATTGTAACTCCTTAGAATGAAATTGTAGAACTTTGACTTGTTCAGCAAAGTTATGTATTTTGTTAAGATTAACAACTTTGTAGAAGAAATCAAAGCTCTAAAATGCTTAACAAAAAAGTTAGCATTTTTATCTTGCTATTGGTGGACCCCTCGACTTTGTATTTTATTGCAAAGTATGCGCCTTGTAAAATTATGCAATGTTGTCGAAGACACCAAAAGTCTATCTTTTCATCCCTGGGCGCTATTAATTTAGTTCCGCTAGATTGATGTTCTGTACCAGTGTGCATTGACTTCGCATTGTCGATCTGCCGACTCTCTAGGGAGCTACAGGCAGCAGCATTCGGCTTTGAATTTTTCCAACTAGAAACCTATCATGAGCGTTTCTTCCGAGTGATTTTCGGAACACTGATTAAAAGCAATAAATCAAAGACTATTTCGCCGAAAGAAACGTTAAAAAGGAACAAAATCCGTGGAATTTCACATATGGGACTGTTATGAGGGTATACTTCATATAGGACAACCACAAGTTGATATTTTTTCGATAATTCTATAACAAATTTTTTTTTATTGTTTTACATTGGAACCCTATGAAACCCCGAAAATTCATATGGGACTGTTTTGCGAGTAGGGGCAGTATACAATTTGCAATTCTTGTAAAGGCACTGATTATTACTTTGATTCTCAATATTGTATTTAAATTTTATTTCTAATTTGTTTCTAAAATCTTGAATTTAAATCTTTTAAATTACTTTACTATCCTTGTGGTATTCGTGTCTGAATTTGATTTGAAATAATGATTCGAATTTGAGACACTGAATTGGTTGTTGATCAAATCTGGTTTATTGTTTTGAATTTTACTATTGAACTTTTTTATCTGAATCTTAAAATACAGACACCTTCTTAGCCGATTAAGGCATCTTCGTGGAATATAAGTTGAATTCTTTGATTTTTTTTTTAATTTTTGAATCTTAATAAGAAATTGAATTTTGAATTTATCTGCTCTAATCAGAATTTACATTCTAAATTGGTTGATTAAATGTCGCTTTAAGAAAACCGGAGCAGTTGGAAATGACTAAATTCATATCTCGGAAAGGAAACATTTTAATTTATAAGGAACAAATTAAGAACGTTCGAAAAGAAGCGTTAAGATCTTTTCTGAAAATAACAATTCGAAACATTTGAATTTAAAGAAATCGGGTGGAATTCTGCTGAGTGGCAACAGATTGAATAAGTGAATTCACGACATAAAAATTTGCTTTAAGTCAAAACTTTTAATGTATATCTATCTTGGCCATTAAGACAATTTTTTTACAAAACGGTCATAACTTTGTTAACTTTTTGAAACAGTCGTTATATTAAAAAGAAAATCAAAATTAATTTAAAAATAAATGCCTCTTTATAAAGTTTAAAGATCATTCAAATAAAAAACTGGTTGATGTAAATTTTTACCTTTACTTATATTTCCCCAAAGAGTATGATAATTGATCTCTGAAATGACAACAATGCATAGAAATTCGAAAAAGTGAGCACTCGCCGAGGTGAAATATGTCAAAGGATAATTGCAATAGATTTTTGGGTTTTTAAAGCTGTTATTGTTTTTACCTTCGTGAAACTTCTATATTCTGAAAATTGGAAGGCTTTTTAATAGTGTTTCCAAAAAAAAATCAAAACTTTCAATCCATTGAAAGATTCACTATTCTTAGTTTCGAAGCAAGTTTTCTTTGAAGACCCTTCGATTTGTATTTCAATGGTATAAGATTTTTCGACTTGAATTTTAACACTAAATTTATCGAAGTTTTAATTTTTATAGATAAAAATTAAACTGAGTGTATCTCTATCTCCGTTTATAGACTGGACAACTTTTGAACAGATTGGCATGAAAATTTGCATTGAGAAGATTTTGGGGCCATAGATGGGTTAAATTGCATTTTGATCCTCCTCCCTCCGTTATGGATCCTATTATTTATTTAAACTCTCGTGTATTTAGAGACTCTCTTATAATAGCATTGCGTTCATTTTAGCTTCCATCATTTAGAAAGTCAATCAGTGCACAGTTTTTCGCTAAGTAGATATTTAATTTTATTTTGCCAATCCCCAACAATCCACTTCTATATCACTCCCACATAAAGGCACAGAAATGTTGGTTTTGGTGCGTAACTCAAGAGGCAAAAAACTCATACAATTTTGTTTTTATTTCTATACTTTCTGCGAAAGCTGAGAGCTCACTTCTTATAGTAAACTTTTACAATTCCACATTATTTTTCAGAATCTTGGGGGAATTCAAAACACTTGCAATTGTTTCAAGGTACATAAAGATAATTTAAATTATAATTTCTTTTAATGAACTTTTAATAAACTTTGTTTTGTGGATGACTTTTGAAGACATGGATGAAGATTGATGAAATTTTCAATGAAGATACTTAATAATGTACTGTAATGTAGTGTAATGTTATGAAATATAATGTAATGAAATGTAATGTAATATGTAATGTAATGTAATGTAATGTAATGTAATGTAATGTAATGTAATGTAATGTAATGTAATGTAATGTAATGTAATGTAATGTAATGTAATGTAATGTAATGTAATGTAATGTAATGTAATGTAATGTAATGTAATGTAATGTAATGTAATGTAATGTAATGTAATGTAATGTAATGTAATGTAATGTAATGTAATGTAATGTAATGTAATGTAATGTAATGTGATGTAATGTAATTGTAACGAAGTTAATTTGGTAACAGTCTGTTAATTGATTTTTTAGATAACGTCCAAAACAGAAGCTAGTTAAGGTGGAATTTTCCCGGGAATTCTCGAGATCCCGGAAAAAAATCAAAATGAAGATTGGAAAACTCTACTACATATGAAACCTTTTCTATATGGCAGTTTTTATTTTAAGGTAGTAGTATTGTAAAACATTTGAAAAATTCAATGCCTCAAATATGTTTTAGCAATTATAAAACCCAAGACCCAAGATTTTTAAATTCACTTTTACCCCTTTGTCAGCAACAAATTTTCACATTCAGGTGTTTTGGTCTTGTTGATGTTGATGTTGATGATGTTTTTTTTCTTTAAGACTCAATTAAATTTTATTTAAATTATGTTTTTGTTAAGTAGTAAGTTAAGTTATTTTATGTCTGAAGATCGACCTAATCTTGTCATCTTCTAGTTAATCTTTCCAAACATCGATTTTTCATAAGCATAAATTTTATAATAATTCGTGTAAGGATTTTTCTGCTAAATTTCAATCATTGCATGTTTTGCGCGCTTTTGCCTGATCAATTGAACATTGGAAACCGTTTTCCTTGCATTGCATTTCAAAAGGTCCAACCAAATTTCTACTCTTTTTTGGTTGGTCCTGGAATCGTGCGATGACGAGAAAACTGTGGTGCAGAGATTTAAGTCAAGTATATCGATTTAGAAAAATTCAAGGTATACATTATAGATGACACACGTGGTGCCCAAAAATAAAAGCTATCTCACAAATATGCACATGCAAATATTACATCACTTAGCAGTTTCGTTCAAAATTTCATTAATTTCCATCCATGCAAAGTGTTGCATTTTCTTCGAATCCACTCCTTATGTTTAAAATCATTAGGTAACGTTTTGGTCCTGAAAGGAGAAAAAAATATGTGTAGATTTCTTGTACTTGTCATTAGCTTGAAATTTGGATCAAAATAATTTCGACATTTAGGTTTCGGTTCATTTCCATATTGCTATTTACCCAATTTTACGGAATTTATTTGCTAATAAACTTGAAAAAATAATTTTATATATGAAAAAAATTGGTGACCAATTGAAAACACTGCGTCAACTGATAGAAATCATTAAATTAGCAAAAAAATATTTAAAATCTGAGAGATGAGTTTTAACAAAGACAAATGAAAAATTGTATTCGAAACAGATATTTTTTGATCATTTAAGGCAGTTTAAAATCTGATGACTTAATATTTTTCAACATTATGCAATTCTACAGCCAATTCCGTTTCGTTCCAATAATTCAAAATCACCGGAATTGATAAACTTGTTTTGCTGTTCCCTTGTTTTCCTTCCAAAAAAAAGCTGATCCGTTTTTATTACTATCCGGGCAGCTCAATACCAAGCACCTGACCGTGACTTCGAAAAGTCGTAAATTTGCTAATCAAATGGCTTTTTATCGGCTGATCTCGGAATTGACCACAACAGATTCCTAAAAAAGGTTTTGATAGTTCGAAAATGCGTTACCTGCATTGCGACACAGCACCGTTTCAAATGCGAATCCAGGGCAAGGTCGAATCGATCCTCAACTGAATCAGCCCCCTCAGGGGAAAGAAGTGGAAGAATTTCCTTCACGTTTTCATGTTGCTGCGCCAAACCGCACCACTCATCGAATCGGAATTCGGACCCCCCTCCTTGACTAATTGACAAGTGCTTTTCGGCCATATTGGTCAGATAAGATTATACCGACCCTCAGAGCTTAAGCTTGAAAGTTCTCGGTGAAGGTTTCTGGCTGATTCTGGCACCCCCCGCAAACGGATTGGCCAAGTGGTGCAAGAATTTTGCGGTGAAAGGTTAAAATGGTCACGTTCTGGCAATATTTTTCGACTTGTTTCAATTGGGGACCCCGTAGAGATAGTAACTTTATGAGTAGGTTTTTGTTTTTGCTTGCGGAACAGGTGCCTAGTCCATGATTGCCATCATTGAAATACTTGAGCGGATCATTGATTTTCATAATATGACAGTAATCTTATTGATGACAAGTGACCAATGAGCAGCTGGTTTTATGATAAAGCTCAAAGAATTAAAAAAAACCTGTAGATAGCAGCATGATGATGAAATCAAGCAATTGTCTTTTGAAATAATTTTACCCAGCTTTTAAGTTAGCACTCACACTACGAATACAAAAATTGAACACCTCTAACTCAACAATCCTTATATGTTAAAATCGAGATTACTTTCTCTTTATTCTATCTTTAAGTTTCTCAATTAACTTAATTCAAATGTCGATGTTCAAAGCGACGGGAATACGAAATATTGAACTAAGTGTAATTTGATTAGGAAAAAATTAACAGAGGAAATCTACAAATGCATTGACTTATAATTTTTTGAAAATTTTTACGAAACAAATTCTATGTATTCTAAAAAAAGTAAAAGTCTCAAGGGAAACTTTAAAAGGAACAGATATTTCCTTTTATTGTATACATCTTTTATAATAAGAGAAGTATGGGGTATCGTAGTTCATGGAGAAACGTGGACCACCCTTAATATCACGATTATGAGATGAAATAATACATCTCAATCCAACTGTTATCGTTGTCCCTCTGCGTAAGCGTTTATTCCCATATTTCGTTAACTTTTAGCATTTTCCCTAACTGCAAAGTTTTCTTAAGCCAAATAAAGAGTTATAAAAAATATCAAGTTATTTTTATTGAATGTGATAGAGGCGAACATAAATCCTATCGAAGGAATTTCGCCAAAACGTTCGGCTGCCTGGTTTTTGAATCAATTCCATCATACACAACTTTCTTTTGTATTTTCTCACTTGAAATTGCAAAAAACATTTAAATAAATTGTGGAATAACTTATAAAATGTGCATGTTATTTGGCAATTTTTGGTTTGGTGACCCACAATTTTCCGCAATTTTACAAAATCCAAAAAAATAGTTGGTTTAAACAGCCAAAACTCAGAAAAATATTTTTTTTTAAATGAATATCATTTCGAACTGATGTTAGAAATGTAAAATACCTTACAATTTATTTTTTTTAATTTACCCTCCTGAGGCGATGTTCACGAGTTCGAGTCCAGAAGTAAACATCCAGCACAGTTGTACAAGATAAGTATTGTAATAATTTTCCACCAACTTTAACGTTGATATAAAGTTGCAAATGGCATAATGCTGATCTTCATGGTGATGCTGATCAACTGCAACGTTGATATAAAGTCGCGAATGCCATAAAGATGGTAAAACGACTATAATCGAAACAAAAAAAAGTTTTCAAGTAGGCTTTGAAAACTTTTATAGTTTAAAGATTATTTTGTATGCTTCCAAGCATCGCAAAGAGCGAAAACCTTTTTTTTTTAAAGTAAATTCAATGCAGTTTGAATTCGTTGGTTTAAAGAGCAGACAAGTAGAAAAAGCGATTTCTCTTGCAGTAAGCTGTTTCTGAAAGACATATGTTTTGTATATTTTTGAGAAAACTTTTTTTTTGTTACGATTACAGTCGTTTTTCCAGCTTTATGGCATTCGCGACTTTATATCGACGTTGCAGTTGATGACTGTAGGCTAACCTAAGTTCTATACATCACTAGAATTCTAATAAAGCTAAAATGGTCACCGAAGCTTTTATGAAGCTTTCATATAACATGTTGGCCATTTTTGTTTTTTCTATTCCGTGAGTTTTCCGATTTTTTTTATGTTTTCCAGAAATCATGATGGTTGATGATAGCATTATGGAGAAATGATCGGTCAAAGTCGATAACGAAAAAGTTATCAGTAAAGCATATTCTCAACCTTTTTTTTAATGCTTGTCCAAATTTAAGGTTAAATGTGTATCAAAAAATATCTTGAAATAAATGTCCCTCGTCAAATCATTAGAATAAGGAAATTTTAATAAAATATTTGCTTTGATAAGAAGAAAAAATTAAAAAAGTTGCACGAAGAACACTTTTCAAAAAACATATTTGCAATATATGAAAAAATGACAAAGCAAACACGATGCATTGCAATCGCAATTAATGAAAATAAGCCTGAAAAAATATTTTCTATTACTTGAAATGGTGGATCCATCAACATGGCGTCGTTTTTTTTGCAACAAACATGACGTTAGTCATTTCAATGTTTAAAAGCTTTATTATGATCAGATAAATGGCTTATTAGTTTTATAAAGGTTTTATGAGAGCCATATAATAGCTCAATTCTGACGTTTTTCTCGCAATCCAACCAATCACATGCGTAACATGATTTCCTCATTTCTGAGATGTTAATCAGTAGAACAGCAAATGAAGACAGACTGTTTGAATAAAATATGAGGTTGGTCGTGATTGACCAGTGGAATGAAGCCACCCAGAAAACATGAAATCGTATCAAAAATGATGACTTAAGTCGTTTACAATAGTGTTGCGAATCGCAGTTCCAACTTTAAAATGAAAAGATAGTTTGAAATTTCGTCAATTTAGATCGGATATAATAGAAAGTTCGCTATACTTGTAAATTTTGAAATGATTTTGCTTCCGCGTGCGCGGGCCTCGGCATGCTCTCTATGCAACCAGCAGTGCGTCTAGATGGCTAAAAATCAGATGGGAATTGAGAAATATTGACCAATGAGAAAACTGGAAAATATTGTCGCTGGCAATAGTTTGAAGGTTATGAGAGAAAAATCCTGAGCTCTCTTGCATTCTTCCTAAAGCTACGAAAAAGATGTCGGATAACGCCCAATTGGTGTAGTTTTCGATGCTTTAGAATGAAATGAAATTTGTGCCTCCACTTTGATAAGTGCTGTTTTTTCAACTTTCATACGATCATTCTAGAATTGAAATGGAACGTATATCCAAACAGCAAAAGAATAAAGCTACAAAAATGTTTGCTAGGCATTAGTTGAAGTCAAATTTCGTTGGCTGACGCCATCTAGAGACCCAAGATGGCGGCTTTTGCAAAACCTTTAATTATTTATTTTTATTTATATAGCATTCCGTCTCACGACATAACTTGACAAACATAGTTCCTAAAATTCTCTCGGTCCATGGCAACCGTTCTACAATTTCTCGGACACCTCACGTTCGCCAGATCACGCTCCACTTGGTCTTACGATCTCGCTCGTTGCGCCCCCGCTCGTCTTGTTCCTACCGCTTATCCTTCAAATGCTGAAAAAGACTTTAATTCGTATTAAACTCTCACAATATGGGCCTTAAGTAAGGGGCTAAACCAGAAGAAGACAAATTTTGCTATCAGACGTCATCTTGAAATCCAAGATGGCGGCTTCCACTGAACATTAAAATGATTTGAATCACTGAAAATCACATCAAAATTCCACAGTGTGGGTATTGGAACTGAAAACCACAGGAAACTTCTACAATACGGGTATTATGTAAAGTGCTAAACTAGAAGAAGTTTAATATCGCTATAAGCTAGAGGAAAACCGCTTTAAAACCCTTCAAAAACTCTTGTAATTCTATTAAACGCCCTAAATGCATCTAAATTTTGTAGAAATACATTAAATGTAGTACTTTTATTCTGCTCTCTTGTTTATAAAAATAAAATCAATTTTGACTGAGTTATCCGTTAAACAATTAAAAACAAATCGTAAAAGATAATTTTGACGATAGTCAATCAATCATACTTTAACCACGGACCATACTGACTGGACTCTCGATTTCGTTTGTTGGATCGTTTTTCCAATATTTACGCAATATCGATTCCAAAGTGCGGATCGATCGATTTGAAGAAATGCTATCCCAGTTAGAAAGTGCCACCAAACTTTCGAAAAAAAACAGGCAATTCAGACGATAAAATCGGGCTCAACAGATACATTTTTCCTACAGGGCATTTGTATCGGAAAAATGGTAGGTTCGCCACCTACCGTCGGTATTGCGAACCTGCTAGATTTGACGAAAAAAAATTTCCAGAAAATGATCGAACTTTTGTTCTAAGTGTCCTGTCAGTATGATCAGTGCTTTAACTATCAAAGTGGTACAATTCTTGTTTCGCTCACTGTATAAATCTATTCCAAAACCAAAAACGGAATGAAAGTCAATTTACTCTAATATGTGTTGTGAGCCTACTTGGTTGAACAATTCTACTGAATCAAAGCAATCAAAAGATTGCCTTTAATTCCACCACGGTATAAGAAATGTTCAGATTCCGGTATTTCGACAGCAACTTTCTATCTTCTTAAGTATGCGTTTTCGATCGAAAAAGCTCACTGAAGAGGATAGTAAGTTGCTATAAAAAACCGGAATCTGAACTTTTCTTATACCGTGGTTAAATTAAAGGGGAACTCTCGATGCCAGAATCATTCTTTCTCTATGTTCAAACTGAATTCGTTGCGTTGGTTTCTTAAAATATTTCTAAATTCTCGAAGCTCAAAAATTTTGAATCGTGTTTTCCCTAAATTATTTAGTTATAACTCACTTATATAGTTTTCAATCCAACAATCTATTTTCTTCTGATCTTTCATCTATTTTTTCTCACAAGAAAACCAATCTTCAAAACTCAAAAATTGACCCTATCGGTTTTTAAGTATATGGAGTGTCTTATGTTAGAGAAAAAAAAACAAATATCTACTAGCATTAGGCAACACAATTATTTTTATTATTTGGGATGCTAAAAAATAAGAGTTGATTTTGACTAATTTCGAGGCGCTGATTCCAAATTAGCAATTTTGTTTTAAAAATAACTTTTTACAATATCTTTTAAAAATAGGTCAAAATACATTAAATCAATTTGTGCCCTTTCTGGCAAAAGTGGGAAACACTACAAAGATTTGGAAATAAAAGGTTTTAATTCAATTATAAACTTTTTCGAATACTGCGAGTTATTTGTCTTCAAAAGAAACAGTTATATACATTTTCCTATCGTTTAGCTAGATAGCTTAAAACAGGTTGAGCACCACTGAGTTTCAGTGTGTGCTACACGGCTAACTCTTTCCATATAACAAATGCGCAAAACCCGAATCTTGTAGCAATTTAACATTTTTTACTGTCACAGGTCATCCTAAAAACTTAAGATAGCTTACATAATTACTCACGGGTCCGTTTCTGACTTTAATTTACAAATACAACATCCAAAAAGCACAAACATTCATATCATAGCTCGGTTTCCTGAGGTAAATATCACAGGAACATCTGGTATTCTGGCAATTCTGACTGGCTGCACTGCTCTACGATATTGTTTTCGTTTTTTATCCCACGTGTACGTTTGACATTTACACTCCAAGTTCTAAACACTCGTTCTTTATTAGAGTTTTTTTTCCATTTACTTCACGCTCAAAACACAATAGTTAGACAAATTTAATTATAATGCTTCAAGCTTTTGAACCAAATTTAATTTAGATATTTCTTAAAGCATAAGTCAAATTGTTTTGCAGTCTTGAACAAAGTTTTTTGATAAAATAAAATCATAAATAGAAAAATAATAGCATATACTCAAAGACTTACTGCAGTGATGTCAGAAAACTTTGTAATGTTATCTTTTCAAATAAAAAAAAATTGTAGATAATAATATTTTTTGAGGCGTTGTATCTCTGTGGTCAAAATCTGAATACTTTATTGAAAAGAGGAT
Organism: Uranotaenia lowii; assembly: GCF_029784155.1. Classification (NCBI taxonomy): domain Eukaryota; kingdom Metazoa; phylum Arthropoda; class Insecta; order Diptera; family Culicidae; genus Uranotaenia; species Uranotaenia lowii. The sequence continues at coordinate 104,788,729 of NC_073693.1, read as the reverse complement.
TATAAAAAGAATTGATATCCATTTTTTTTTCATGTGGTTTTTATGGTTCTTCAGTTATCAATAATCAATTTTACTCAAAATTAATCAATTTTCAAATTTTCACGCCATATCACCAAAATAAAAGATGATGGACTAAATCTGAATAAATAGGCATAACAAACACTGTTCACTAGTTTTATTTAAGATTTCAGTAAAAAAAACTTGATAAAAAATACTCTAAATTCGATAAGCTTTTTCGTGGTTGTATAAAACCAAAACAAATATCATATTCTTTTGTTGTCACTCCCCTCTTCGAAGTTTCCATAAAAATCTGAAGATGGAAATAAATAAAACTTAACCGAAAATTAAAAAAATCAATGAATTTAAAAAAAAAATCAAATCAACTCAAAAAAAAAGAAAAAAAAACAAAATGTTTTTCACCTTCCACATCTTTATATATTTTTTTGAATTTTAATCTAAAACTAGTTAAATTTGTTGATTTTGTTCAATGTAGATTGTATGATAGTAAGTTGCATACAAAATCATGTATTTCCGATTTATAACAACGTATTGTTTTTTAAAATCATTTTGAATTACCCTCTCCCTCGTGATGTTTCAATGCCAAGTGAAGAATTTATTGAACAAATCAAAATGTGGTATCATTTTCAAATAACAAACTTGGAATCGATAAAATCTCAGTTCTTCAGTTTGTTGGAATGAAGATTAAGATTATCTGAATATGCGTTTCGGGTCATTTTGACCCAAACAGCCTTGGAAGGCTAAATATTGCTTTCAGATCATGAATACGAGTAATAAGACAACTGTACCTCGATAATTTGTTGAAAATTGATAATGTAGTTATCAAATTAAATTTAACTTCGTTCTCTTCATAGTGCAACATTGTTGCGGTTGGATCATTTTAGTCCTAATAGCACATAACATTCCGATCGAGATCATTAGCCCTCAAGAACTGTACAAAGCGGTTCATTCAAAAGTTCGCACCGCATTCATACCCTAAACCAATTAGTTATCCTTGCGGAGGTGATTAACGTCACTTATCGAAACGCACAGCAAAATTGTTCCAATTCTTACACGACAGCAGCCGGTTCAAAAAAATATTAATCACCATACTTTCAGTTCAAGGGGTTGGGTCAACACACTACAATGTATTTAGTTAACCACATCCATGAATGCCCGTGATCATACTTATTTCCCATTGTTTGTTTCCGATTGTTTGACCACTTAGTAAGGTGTGGGGTTTATGATATTTTCTGTCATTGAGTTGAGAGCCAAGCATTTCGTAAGTGATTTTTATGACGCTGAGCTGCTGTCTGTTATTGAGAAATGCCAATCAAATTCTAACGGTTTCAATGGGTTAAATTTGATCCAATCAATCCAATCGACCCACCCAATTGGGGAGAGAATTGAATGATCTGTTGTTGTAGTTGTTGTGGGGTCGTTCATTAATGATTATATCTGGCACCAATCCGAGTTTTGATTTTGTGGTGCACCACTACTCTAGACAAATATTTGTTACGTGGCTTTATGATTATCGATTGGCATGTGGGTGGCTTACAATAGGTAGTAAATAATAATCATCAATTTGTTTGAGGGGGTGTGCGAGTTTGAAATTTGAACTTGATAACTTTGAATTATATGTTTGAAATAATAACCAGTATCATTTCAGTGAATTTGAAACATATCAGTAATTGAGGAAGTAGGTTGAACTTTTCGTATGAATAGGGCTAATATTCGGTTCAAAATGTTCAAATGTTAATGTAAAAAACTTGAATACTAAAAGAGGAGTTTTCAAAGAAAATTCCAGAATAGCATTTAGTAAAACTGGAATAAAAAAAATCATAAAACAAAAAGTCACGATATAGACATGTTTTTGTTTTCAAATGAAACATTAGGAGATCGCCAAATTGATTGATTTACAAAAAACTAAGACAATGTTTACAATTTGGTAGAAATTTTTGTTCCTATATTTATAAACTGCAGATTGTTCCTCATTATCAGAACAAGATTGACCTTTCGCAGAAGATTATCTTAACCACCGGTGCTAGAATTCATATTTACACAAATTTCAGCAAAAAATGTAGCAGCAAATGCCAGAACGCTTTATGGTGTCTTGTTAAAATCCAGCCGCACCAAGACCATTCCTCCGTTACAAATTTCAAAACATGCCAATCTAGGAGATTTTACGATCGATCCTTACTGGCGCCAAAATTAATTTAACAATTTCCGTCTTATAGGAGAAATAAAAGTAAGAAGTTTGCCATAAATCCGCGAGAGAACAGTTACTTTTTAACACCAAAAAACGCAATCGGCCATAAATTTTCGACCAACCGCTCACAGGTCACCCGGAAACTTCTTGGGCAACTTTGAACTGAAGGTGTTTATGTTCTTCCCGCAGTTTGTTGGCGTTTCGGATTAATCGAAACACCATCTACAGCTACAAACTGTCAGAACAGTTTCATTAGTCAACTCAAAACGATGTTAAAAGTTGTGTGCTTTTGGTGAGAAAAATGTCAGAAGTTTGCGGCTAGGTCGATGCCGAAAAATGGAAATGCGAAACCTGTTGACGGGTTTAATTTGTTTTATAGTGCCATTCCGAACTCTGAAGCGAAATATTTTAACAGCAATGCTGAGAAAAATATTGCAATAAAACGATATGGCTTCTGCTCTTATCTTAGCTAAAATCAATAGTATCATCTGACAAAACTATTCGATTTAAACTTTAAAAACTTTATTTTGGGACAGCTAGAGACAAACGAATATTTAATGAACTTTTGAGGAGAAGCTTTTTCCAGTAGTCTAACAACTAGAATATGAACTTAACACGATTTAAATCTCTTAACTCAGAAAAAAAATTCAAATCCCAAAATCGATTGAGCCCAAAAAATGTCATAAATTTGTTACGAGGCCTTCATGTTGAAAGGCCGAAGGTCGCACGAGATCTAACAATTTATTAGACTGAAGGAAGTTTAACCGAGTATGATAAAATATCAAATGGGAAATATGGCCAAAGGTTATTCTTCCGAAACTCTTCGGTCGAATGGATGTTAAGTTACGTTGCACAATGGGGAAAAAGTGTATTAAGAGCTAATAAATTCAATATCTTCCCTCCTACACAAATTAAATCTATGAAAAAGTACTTTCCTTTAGAGAAAATTTCCAGAGAAGCGATTGGACATAGTTTCAGACGCGGCACGAGCTTACAAACGGAGTTATAGAGCCATTTTAACCCTTAATTCCCTTTTATTTTGTAAACAGTCCATAAAAATATTTATTTAGACTTCGAAAAACTGAACAAAAAAAAACCTATCTTGTGTAATTTTTTCTGATAAATCGAATGGAGCCTATTTGAGCCACAACACGCTTCGGAAAATGAAGTTTTAAAAAAAAAGTTGGGAAATTGAAGGTAAAACAGCCATAACTCCAATTTACAATCCGTGCGGTGGCTCAAATAGGCTTCGTTAGGTTCCTTGGAAAAAATCACACAAGGTTCGTCACATTTGGTTCAAAATTTTGAAGTCCGAACATGCTTTTTTCTGCATTAATAGAAACATGTAAGGGAATTGAAGGTGAAAACAGCCATAGCTCCATTTTCTGAAGGGTGCGGCGGCTCAACCAGCCTTCATTGCATTTCTCGGAAAAATTGCATAAGATATGTGTTAGTTGGTTCAAAATGTTAAAGTCCAAACATGCTTTTTCTGAATATTTGAAAAATGTAAGGGAAATGAGGGTAAAATAGCCATAACTCCTGTTTCCAATCCGTGTGGTGGCTCAAAAAAACTTTGTTGGATTTATCGAGAAAAATCACACAAGGAAAGCCCCACTTGGTTCAAAATTGTCAAGTCCGAACATGCTTTTTTTCTGAAATAACTTAATTTTTTACTTAAATATCCGTTTATTTAGAAACGAGATTCAGCCAAGCAAAGCTAAACTTTTTGTTCAAGTAAGAATTTTTTCTACCGGGAAATTTAGCAGTCAAAATTTCTATTGGACCCCAACATATTTGTACATCGTCGGATGGATTTATTCTTGCAAAATTTTCAGAAATTATAAATGATTTAAAAATAAAAGTGTTGTTTGTGACCTTTTTATTCTGAACCTACTACAGAAAACTTTTTAAAACATTTCTACCTATTTTTTTGTTTCGATTATAGTCGTTTTACCATCTTTATGGCATTCGTGACTTTATCAACGGTGCAGTTGGCGGATCGTTATTGAAAAACTTATCCGGTACAATTGTGTTCGATGTTTGCTCTTGGGCTCGAACTCGCGGACATCGGTTCAGGAGACAACAGACTTGCCAACTGAGCTATATCACAAGCCCACAATGAATCTTATTGGTTAACATTTGCGGAGAATGCCAATATACTACTGGTCAAATTTTCCCGAAACGAATACTTTACGAAAAGCTTTGGAGGTTAACTAATCTAGACGCAATATCACCCATTTCCCCCGAAGACTGTTATATGATACGAGTTACGACATAAAAGTTATTAAAGGCACAAGAGAGGTACGTCCATCTCAAGGGTATGCTAACCTTACACCGAAAAGCCGTATTTTCTCGTTCAACTTAGTACAAGTAGTTTTTACTTTTGAGATTTCATGATTTCATTCTTGTGCCCTCAATAAAATCAAACTTGTAGAGCAATCGGTGCATGTGCATGAAAGTTAGAGCCAAGAGTGCATTTTGGGAGATCCGCTAGTGCCAAATTTCCATTCACTTGAGCTTCTGAAGTGACTCGGCATGGGGCATGGATCACGCCAAGCATTTGATTCCGACACATAACCCTATGTTTATGCCACTCTTATGTAAGGCCCATGGTCATCTGGCCAAATGAACGTTAACCCGAATGGCCACTAGGACAAATGAGTCATTTAAAGTATGCAATAACTTTAGGACAGTAGACAAACTTTTAGAATTCTCTTTGTCTGATACTTAAAAACTGTGAAATGAGAATTAATATTGCAAAAAAAACTCTAAGGATCTTTCATGTCCGGATTTTACAAGATTTTTGCCTTGGGTCAGGGCACCCTGAGTCCTGAGTTAAGGATCAAGTCTTCTGTAACGTGAAAAATATCACAATTTTTTTAAGTCTAACGAAAATGCTTCTAGTTCATATACGACTTCAAGTAACGTTCTAACTTTTGGAGCATACAAACTTTAAATTTCACGGTGTCAGAAAATGCAAAAGACGGTGAGTTGCTAAGTTTTCAAAAAATGGTATGATGAAAATAAGAAAAGGGATCCACGGATTACCTTGAGACAGCATTTATGACCTGTTTGAATTTTGTGTACTTTTTGATGGGATTTGAAACCTCAGATCCAGATCTCTCCATTGTGATTCATTAAAATGATTTTTCAAAAATTTTCTGAGTTGAGATAAAAAGTTAGGTGTGTAAACATGGAAGAAGCAAGCGGGAAGTCACCTCCCGAAGGTGATTTAACTAATCTGTTCTCGAAGTTTTTCGAGGTAATCGATGAGAACAAATTTCAATTCAACTAAATATGGAATTCTTTTGTAGAGTCCTGTCACCTTATCAATTCTGGTTGATAGGGACATGTATGTTTTAATTTATGTTTTCTTGTATACTTGAGCCGCTTTTTAAAATGCTTTATGAAGTTGAAATTAGAGTGAGATTTGGCGGTATTTTTTGACATTAATATTTTATAGTAGTTACTCATGTACAACATGAGCGATTTTCTCTGATTCACTACCGTATGAAAGCAGCTATCACGTGGCAGACCCAATTTCGTGATAAACAATTGCAGGTCATGTTAGAGGATGCGCAAAAAGTTTATTTGGAACATCGTGGAGTTGAGCAAATTCATGTTTCAGGATCTACAAACCTGTTATGAACTCCATATATTCTTTCTTCATTAGTTGCCTTTTATAAATGAAGCTCAATTCTGTATATGATGTCCGTCTTCAGGGTTTTTACTCAATGTTTAAAAATTATCTGATCATCAATGATGGTTCCTCACTTTTAAAATTAGTAGAACGTTACATCTTCAACATGGGCCCAAGTTGTCGCATTTATTTATTTTTTTTTTAAATTTTCTTTGGGGATCAAGGGCATGTTAAAAGTTTATGAGTAGTTTGTAGTTTCTAAAGCATGGAGTTTCTCAACCCAACAATAATCCAAGTGGATTGCTTGAAAATCTCATAATATGATCTGCAACTTTTTATGAAGAAATTGGGACTGTAACGTGAGAATTATTACCAATACGGTATTGAACCTTAGAGCTTCACTCGTGCTGTACGAAAGTTACTACTGTAAAATATCCCTAAACGCCTTAAAATACCTACAAGTCGTTAAATTTCAACTAGATAAAGCATTTTTAGAGCCTGTTCAAGCATCCTCTTAAGGACAATAGTTTATGGCAACAATAGGGAACTATGGAAAATTTAGCTATAACACTTCAGTTTTCCGTTATTCAAAGTGATAAAAAAAATCCGAAAAAAAATATTAATGGGAATGAAAACTGTAGATTAACTAAGAAATGCTCAAAAAATGTGTTACCTAGTGTACAAAAAAGCCTTAGTTAGAAACTATACATTGCGCTAAAGGATTTATTTTTTAAATTTTATGATTAGAAAATCATGACCGCAAAAAATACAAAACAGTGGTGTAAAAATCGTGCTTTTCAATCAATTAACCGTCAAAATTGTTTGCACCAGATAAGTTTAAAAAGAGGATTGGAAAGTTGACGTTATTTGGCACATTTTTGCATTTTTAGATTTTCGAATTACAAAGCACAGAATTTTTGATGATTGTTCAATGGTAGCTGCTTTTCGAACCTTTTGTCAGTTCACAATTTCCTATATTTTATAACATTTAAATTCAATGTTGCACTTCAGTTATATTACGTTACATTACTAGATTCCTTAGACTATAAATTTTGTGAAAATCCATTATGAAACGAGAGAGATATAGAGATTTTATACAAAAGTTTCAAGTTGCCACTCCAGGAGCTCTAAGGAATAAAAGTTTTGAGACGGATGAGGGTGCATAAGGTTGTTTTATACCTCATCCGTCCCAGATTTTTTTACCCGTTAGAGTTCTCAGAGTGTCAACTTGAAACATCTGTCTAAAATCGCTATATCTCTCTTGTTTCTTTATGGATTTTTATAAACTTTAAATAAATTTGAAAAAAAAATAATGATATTTTGAAATATTATCATCAAGGATTCAGACTTTTCTATCCTGTTGGATTTGCAAAATCCTTCCTTAAACCAGTTCATTTCAGTAAATGTGAACAGTTCTCAAACGACATTTGTGTTTATGATTATTGATGTGACTAAATAAACCAATACCGTAAACTAGACAGCAATCGCATGTGATATGCGTATTATTACTTTACGATGGTACAATAAAAACCAAAAACAAACTAGTTCTTGTGACTAAAATAAAACAAGTTTTGCGAACATTCAACGGTGTCATAATACACATATGTGAAGAAAAGATAAAAAATAAACAAAATAAACGGGATGTGTCAGTGGAGCTGCCCAAGCCATTAAGACAATCACTCAATCTGAAACCTCCGAAAACTGGTCCACACGAGGCAAGGTCAACTGTCAACATCGTTTTGTTCCAAGAAGTATGAAACGGATTGTGTTTTAAAAAGTTGTAATTTTAGTACTCCTCCTCAACTATTTTGACATGAAATTGTTAGAAGATGAAAATTTCACGGAAACGCTGAAACTTTCAAAAAAAGATATGATTAATCACTAAATATCCACTTCCATGACAAGTTGAAAACCGATTTTAAATTGAGATTAATGACAATTCTTGAAGTTCCATCAACAACTTTGTCCGAAAGAAAGGGCGCTCAAGGTCGTTGTGGATGAAGGATCGTCTCGGTAACAGGTCGGTGAGAGGTTTCCCAAGAACTGCCATCTGTTTATGGCAGGGGTGTGACATCAGAAGATTTGTGACTGATTCTAAAGATTTAAATCAAACTTCACAAGAATGCCCCAAGATAGAACCCTCAAGATAGAGCACAAGGAAATCCATCAACCCGTCATTCAGTTTGTTATGACACCTTTCAAGTTTCTGCTCTCGGACACCCGCATATTTGGCGGATCAAATTCAGGTAAACAAATAAGCGGAAGAGGATTGTTTTTACAGCTGCCGAAATGACCGTCCAAGTTTTGTCGTTTGAGCTTGCTGGTTCTGATACAAATTGAACTCGAAGTGCTGAGAATTCTTAACCTCTGTTCCACCCAATCAATGGTCTGTCAAACGAGTCTCATAATGGAAAATCAGGACTTGGTTTGCAAGTGCTTTTCGACGTCCAATTAGCCCCAAACTCTGAGAGGGGAATTTGAGCACCGGCAATAAGCAATCGGACAGGTGCCTGAGAATGTGCGCCATTTTATCCGTTCCAGTGTTTTAGCGCTTATACTTATTCAAGCGAACGTTTTCGTTTTGTTCGGTTATGTCTTCCGCAAGGTCAACCCGGAGAAGGTGCTAAAACCGAGTGACTTTTTTTAATGGTTCGATCCGTTCTTCTGAAAACCACTTTTCGATCCGAGGCGGGAGATTGTGGAATCAATAAAGCAAACTAATAACTCATACAATTAGCCATTTTGGGCTTTCGGTGCCGTTTCGTTGCCTTTTTGAATGAGGGGAGAATTTTGCTGATTTAGTTGGTTGAGGGCAACTATTGATCTACTTTGATATTTTATTGCGATTGATCGATTTTGGTCAATCGAGTGGATAGAAATTTTAATGGTAAACTCGTGGTGGCATTTTAAACAAACCATATACCGTCAACTGGGGCAACATGCAACAATTTTCAACTTCAATGGCTTCTAAAAAATTTGTGTTCACAGTTAATCGTATCCTTTATGCATCAAAAGTTTTAAGGATACTGGGGCATCAAATTGGCGTAGTTAAAGAAATTATTGCTTTCCTAAGTTATATTTAATTTTCTAAAAACATGCGATTTTCACACTTCTTAGAAAATGGGGTAACTTGCAACAAACTTTGTTTTTAATGAAAAAGCTTATGAACACGTACGAAAATTCATGGTTTTTAATATATTTCCGATGCCTTAAAGACCATTACGCATGACAACACCAATTGCAGTAGTTTTTGGGTCTGTAAAAACAAATTTTCACATTTTTTCTGAAAATAAGGATACATACAGGATACAGCATACATTTAGGGGTTAAATACTACTACGAAAAATTCTAAAATCTGAAATCATAAAAATAAATGCTTGGATGAATGAAATTTAAATGTTTACAAACGCGTGATGCAAAACATTCATATTCCAGCACATGGAAACGAGATTTACAAGGTATTTCTTTGATTTGCATTTTGTTGCATTTAACCCCAGACACCTTACTGAATTTTAAAAATATTCATTTAAAAAAATTGGGTGATTGTTCGAAAAATATTTTTACACCAACAATGTTCGTATAACATGAGGAAACCTTTAAAAAGTTTGTAAATAATTTTATCAAGCCGATCCGTCATACTGGGTAAAGTTTTTTTCGGCATAAAAAAATGTTAAAATTTCTACATTTATTGCTCGATTTTTCAAATTTTACATAAAAATAAAAAACTTAAAACAACTAGCTTAAGATGCGAGAAATTATGTCATCATCATTTTGTTATCATTAAAAGATAACTTTATTACAATACAATAAATTAAAAATTGATTCAATGTAGTGTTATATAAATGTTGCATCGAACCCCGCTGTTGCATGATGCCCCGTTTGACGGTATTCTAGCATGATAGCCATTTTTGCACAATTGTTGGCAAATATTGAACTTTCAGATTTCTTGCCATAAGTGATCGTTAAAAATGGTAATCAACCCGTGATCGTTAAGAACTTTGCGATATTCAATTCATTGGTTCTCTTTCAATAACCCTAATCCGCTCTTAAGTGTCATTAAGACACTTTTCGGAGTTTGGTGGCTGGTATCCCGAGCAGACTTTGATGCCCAAATTGATAGTAAACTGATACCACAATAAGCTCTCAAAAGCAAACTGAGAGCACATTTTGTTGTAGATTCTTTCATGATAGCAAAACTAGGCATCATTAAGGTATTAAATATTTTTAACTGACAGCAACCAGAGACCAAAGTTAGGTATCAATAGCAAATGATTAGCATAATTTGGTGTACAATTATTCTGACAGCAAAACTAAGCATCATTTGGGCATCAGTGTTTTTTTAAGTAAATATACCAAATCTATTGAAAACTTTTATTTAAAGCAAAATTTGGCCTAATGGAGCTGTCATTTTTTCTTATAAAATATAATCATGTCATAAAAATTGAAGCGTCATTTGTACAAGTGATCAATTGCAAATTTTTACCATAGTTTGGGGTAAAATGGATTTGGATAGCAAAAGTTGGTATCATTGAGTTTTTAGTAAATAAATCAACAAAATGCGTAATTTTGGGTTGAAGCCATCAAAGGTTCGAATATTAAAAAAAAGAGCAAAATAAACCAATATGAAGGCATAATTTGGTGTTATAGTAAACGTTTTCTTAAACTTAACCATTTTTACAATGAAAGAAAAGATTTTGAACGGAAGAAAACAATAGTATTTTCCTTTTCTTTGTATCATGCAAGGATATATAAAAATATGATGAAATTTTCTCTTGAGAAATGAATTTTGAAAAACACAAAGAAGCTGCTTAAGTAAAACTAGTTAATTCGCTCTTACATAAAGTCTTTAAATTTTTATGAAGTTTTATATATTGGATTTTAGCAAAAAAAAAGCTTGAATGAGTAAAAATAATTTCAAAAAAGTTGGATTACATTCATCAAAACTAAAAAAATAGTCATTAATTATATAAATCATTCCATGCAACATTTTATTGTACGTTGTATTAAACATTGGATTTCGTGGATCTGTTAACCAAAAAGCGGTTTGTGTTCAGAAAAATGACAGATGTAAAATCCCGGATTTGAGGGATTGCACTAATATTGCAGTTAAAAATGAGCAGTCAGTGCAGTTCAGTTTAGAGCGCTACGTATAACAAAAAATCAGTTAAATTCATGCTTTGGGTCACTTAAACTTAGGCAAATCTAACAACAGAGTTCAATTCTTTCGGTTATGTTCTGACCAGACTTTCTTAAACAAAAATTGAATTCAGGTGCCTAACCTGAAATCAATTTTTTTTCTACCCTATTCTATTTTTTTTTTTTTTTGCAACCTTCCGGGAATTCCTTTGGTCAAATGGCAAATATTCCGGGGAAATCATATGTTTGCCCTCTTGGTTAAAAAAATACTCCTGAAAAAAATTCTCAGAGGCAATGAAACTCCAGTTGAACACACGAAATTCAGAATTATTTTTGACTAATCTTTAAAAACGAACGATTTGATTTCTCGCCATAAAAGAAATGAAAATTGTTCCAAAATAACAACATAGCAGCATATTGATCACTCGTCAAATTAATAATTCAGTGAATATTCAGTTGTAGTTCGACATTTGTTTTTAAAAAAAAGAAAATTTTAATAAATGAAATACTACACAGCAAAAAATTTCTAAAAGTACACGGAATCTAAAACACTAGTGATCTATTTTTTCTTGAGTGTAATTACAAAAAGATGTAATTTTAAACTTCTTTCGATGTAATATTAGTCTGTTTTCCAAAATTGAATAGAAATAAACTGTTTTGATTTAATTTTACACTGCATCATGCAAAAATCAACCGGTCAACGAAATTTATATCACAAACAGTGTAAAATTATATCTGTTTGATTTAAAATTGAATGCAAATATTTAAATTGTGCCTTTTAATATTTCAAATTAGTTTGCGCGTCGGACACAAAGTAAACAAGTCGGAAAATTATTCAGAAACGAGTCATTCAAAGGCGTAGCTACAGGAGCACTTTAAGAGTCTTTAAAGTAGTAAGTTTATGAGACGTGAAATAAAGAATATGGTTGAAACTGATAAGTTTTCTCTCCATTACAGCAAGGTCAGATTTTTCGCAGCGGCTGATATCCGGCCAGTGATTATCCGGAGAAACAATTCGAGTGTGCAGGATGCTGACCGAAAAATTATGATTTCCGGAACCATTCGAGGATGCTGATCATGCTGATTCGAAAAACATCCCCGTGCTGGGAATCATCGGATGCAACAACAATATCAGCCTGACGCTTTCCGAATGGTTTTTATGTTCAGTTTTGTAAATAAATGTGAATTAAAAATGATACATGCGGCGTATTTATTCAAGACAAAAGCAAAAAACTTAATATTTAGAAAAAATATCAATAATTACGATTATAAATTTTAAAATTTACATCCCTGTGTATTTTTACACGACGGCTTTTGTGATCCAATCTCGTGCATTGATTTCGATCTAAATTTACACGCCTCAAAAATTACATCCTCGAAAAAAATACACCGTGATAGAATTTTACATCAAAATCGATGTTCCGTTTTCGTGCATCGTTTTCGATCTAAATTTACACGAATTTTTCTTGCTGTGTATTTTTACTTCTTTCAAACTTAATTTTGAGTTTGAATTACGGAGCGTGTAGAGCAAAACAACATTGTGTGTAAAACTGTACTACCGTGTAGAGTCAAAACGAAAATCAGCATCAAAACAAAAACAATTAAATTTCGTGTCGTTCGTTTTTATAAAATCCGTAAGCAGATGGCCACTAAAACCGACTGGATAAGTGTGCCGAACGCTCAAGGTAAGTCTTTTAATAATCGTCCATAATCTTGACTCCAGATAGCTCATTCATTCACATTCTAGGAGTACCATTAAGATGCATTTGTTCCTATCCCCAACTATCCCTTCTTAATAGTAGCGGTTCGAAATCCATCGTCACCTAACTGCTCTGGCACGATGCACGGAAAAAATGACAGAGTGAATTTCAACAGTTAAAACTATTTAGAAGGCCTTCAACGAGGACACACCGGTTCCCGACGTCTGTATCAAGACCTAGCACGGCCTAATAAGGTCCTGTAAATTGGTTTTCAAACGGGCTCACTACAGGTTAAATACAGGAAGGTGTTTTTTCTGGCAAACAAGTCGCATGTAGGTCGGATCAAATCCCGGCCGGAGTTGTGAAAAAAAGCTTTTAGGCATTCCATTAGGTTAAAGCAGATATCAAAGCGACAGTAAATTAAAAATTCGCCAGGAAATAGCAGCATCCTACTGACCACAACGATCGACAAAAGTAAATTCAACAGCCTCAGAATAAACCAAAACATCGACAGGTACCTTCTAGGAATCCGATTCCTTTGATTGAAACAGGAAAGCGAAAAAAAGGTAGGACTAATGACGACTCCTCGTATAGTTTTTTTGTTTAAGATTTTCCTGTCTTTCCTTTCAGAGCTCGAACTCTTCAAGGCCAAAACGGAAATCCGATGAATCTGTAACTTCTCGAATCAACGGAACAATGGACTGGAAACTGATAAAAGTTCCATGGGAATAAACGATGGCGTTTTCAACACCCTGAGGGATCCAAGTAAGTTTAATACTTGTCTTTTTCGGTAAATAGTTTTTAAATTGAATAGTGTTCTCCCAAATGACAGACAACCAAACAAAAAATTCCAATAACATCAAAATTCAAACAGGCCTCCGACTTCAGCTGTTTCAAACCTGTATTCGGACGATTGTACTGGAATAATTATTTTTTCATGGATCAAGAAGATAGGCTGGTATGCTGCACATGCTTTGTTTACCATGCTTTAAAAGGAAAAGTTAAATAGATTTGAAAGAACCAATTTATTTTTTTTTCAGGCTTTTACGTTGATGCATAACACCACAAAGCGGCAATGATTAATGCACCGCTATCTAAATTTGAAGAATCAGGGACATTTTGTGGCTGAGCAGCATCTCCTACTCAGTCGGAATGAGTTTTGAAGACCGACTTTGGATTCTAATACAAAGTCAACCAAAAATGTTGTCATGTAAGTACTGTTTAGCTATTTGATGAAGATATCCACATTTAACAATTTTAACTCTTTTATTTTGGTTACAGTTACTTGGCACAATACATCAATATGTTGTGCAAGTAACTCTATACCAATGTACTAAGAAAATCGCCTTCACATATGCAAAGATTTGTTTAAAATGGGTGGTTATTCGAGCAGTGTAATAATTTTTGTTCGTAGCATAACTAAAGGCGATTTTCGTAATGAACTGATTGGTATTGCCCAACATCGCACATTTAAACTCTTTATTTATACAGTTTATAGCAATATTCTACCCTTGCAAATCTGCCACTAAACTTGTTTCTTATAATTATTTTCGAATAAACCTGCTAGAATTATTTTCGAATTAACCTAAACAACGAAATTATTTCCATTCTGATGAGCTTGTACAGTTGAGGCCCTCAGGATCACAGGGGTGCAAGTACCAAAATAATCAATTTGAGTCAAGTATACCTAACGTTTTTTCATGTTTTAATGTACATACATCTGGTGCAAAACTCTGATTATTTATAGTTTTTTTTTTGAATACTTTTTTTATTGAATTAAAACTGCTAGAATTTGGAAAATTTAGCACTTTCACAACTTTGAAGCGTGTATTTCGAAACTTTCATTTAGGCACTTGCACCCCTCTGATCTCAAGCGCCTCAATTACAAATACAATTCATTAACTTCGAGAAGTCAAGAAAAACCATTCTAGATTTTTTTTAGTACAAGGTATTGATATTTGTATTAAAACTGCTTATTTTTCCTGTTTAATTATTTGAAATGTTAAAGAACTATCTGTTTATAGATGTAGATAAAATTGGAAAAAAATATCCCTACTTTTACCTTCTTTTTAAATTAAATTACGATCAATATTCGGTTGTTTAACAGTGAATGTTTTTCTCGTTTGTTGACCGTATCTTTTATGTTTCGAAGCATTATTTGCCTTTTCTTTTCTGATTTTTTGTCTACAAGGAGGTGGACGGGCATGCTATGAGCGCAGTATATTGGTTGTACTTATATAATGCGATGTTTATTGAACGTAAAAAAAATCACAATTTGTAACCATTGCATACATAACGGCGTTTTACACGACGATGAAAAACCTAACCGAGTACAATTTTACGGCAAAACTATAACAAATTTTGCTATCACACCTTGAAAGTGAAATTTGCTTCTTATTTGCTTGATATAAGGTGGTACACAGCAAAAATGAAAGCAAAATTTTGTGCTTATTAGCAAAATGATGCCAAATTTTGGTAAAATTGAGAGCTTAACCACACCTTAATTTACGAAAGATTTGAGAGCATAATGATATCAAATGATGCTATTATTGAAAAATATGTGATGCCCTATATTGGCATCATTGTGCTTTCCAAGCTCTCAGAAAACGAGGTGTAATTAAGGTCTCAGTTTTAGCAAAATTTGGTGTCACTTTGCTAACCAAGTATGAAAAATTGTGCTCTCATTTTTGCTGTGTACCACCTTATGTCAAGCAAAATGAGAGCAAGTTGGGCTCTCAGGGCGTGATAGCAAAATTTGCTCTAATTTTGCCATAAAAGTCTGCTCGGGATCTTTATTCGGGTGCATCAAAATAAAAAAAATCTTCAGGGACTCTCAATGACTTCCTGAAATCTTTAATTTTGCATATTTACTTTTTTATGGACACATGCTGAAAGCCCAGAGAAAAAACTCCCTAATCAGATTTTGAGTGTCATTTCTTGCTTAAAACCGCTCTTGTTACTAAACCGACTTTTATAAAATTATAGTTTTGGAAACCTCACTGTATAACTCAAATATGATTTTCAGATATTTTTCACAAACAACACTTCAGTTTTCCACTTCAGTTAAAATCTGTACGTTATACATAAGGATATATTTTTTCCGAATTTCTCAAGACCATACACACAAAAAATGTTAAAAAACGGTGTAACTACAGTACTACTTAATCAATGAACCGTCAGCAATAATTAAGTGTGTGCAAAAATGTGCTAAATAACGTCAAATTTTCAATCCACTTTTGGAGGGTCATTGATTGAAAGTGTGTTTTTTTCACCCATTTTCACATGATTACATTTTTCACATTTCACATTCATGATCTTCAAAAATATATCCTTCTGTGAATTTTTTTATGAGCATTCCGTAGCCGATCTTCCGAAGCATGTTCTTTCGGATTTTTTTTCTTAGACTTTGAACAACAGAATTGTGAAGTATTGTATGTAAATAATTTGAATAATGACATGTAAAGTGTAAAAATTTCTGAAACGGAGATGAGCGCGAATTTTTAGTGTTGGTATTAATTTGTAAATCGCAACAATAAATTAAATGTTTTCTTCCCAATGTTATGTTTTTATTAAATAGAATATTTGCAGCATTGCCAACCGGGGTTCCTAATCTATCGGTGCTAGTTATTGAGTAGCATTTATTTCACCACCCTCAGCAAATAATCTTCAAAACGCAAAGTGAAAGGACATTTTTATCCTCACATTATAAAGGAACTTTCGTTGAAGCTACCTAACTAGTTTAGATATACAGTCGGTGATGAAATGGTCAATGGCATTACAAGTTTTGAAAAATCGTTGCTTCGACTGTTTCAAAAAATCTTGAATTTCACTCAAAATAAAATAATTTTTTTTTTCAAATTTTTTTAACAATAATTTTTAAAAGTTCACTTATTTGAACAGTGGTTTTAAAAATATTTAAAAAAATTCGTATCTATATTCATTCTTGAACAGTCACGTGTTCACAGTTTACCTTTCTTCATATTGACCAGTTTTCAGAGTTTTCATACTGATTAATTTTCTTGATATTTCAGGGGCAATTGACATCTCAATTTGAGTTTTTTTTTTTCTAGAATCAGTTTGTTTGCGGTTTTTATTGTGAGGGAGAGTGGGGTATCGTGGGCCACTCTAAATATCTCAGCTGTGTGTTGAGATAAAAATCTCAATCCCACTGTCATCGTCGTCGTTTCGCGTAAGCATGTTTTCCTATATATTGTTGACTTATGTACGTATCATATGCTTCTTTTATTTAAGTAGCCTAGACAAATTTACTTTCATAATTAAGCAAGTAACCGTGAATTGCATCCGTGGGACCCAAAGTACATAACAAAAATAATGCTCATACGCTTATGATCTTAGTTTTGTCATGTTCTTTGTCGTGGAAAAGAAATTTTTGATGAAACATCAATAAGTCACACAAACGCAACCGATTTGCAAATCATAGCTTGTGGGGAATCGTGGGCCACATTTTGTGGGGTTTCTTGGGCCACCTATATTTTGGTATTTTTATAAACATTCAGAACTTAAAATACGTTATTACTATCTGTAAAGTTTTCTTACGCCAAATGACGAATTATGTAAAATGTTTTTTCCATAGTTTTTAATGCGATAGAGACGAACATAAATCCTATATATGGAATTTTGCGAAAACGTTCGGTTTTAGGAACTACTAGCTGATTTTACCCGACCTTGCTCGGGTTCACATAAAATATAAAACAAATCGAAACGTTTGTTTATCGTTTTCATATTATTTAAACATTTATCAATTAAGATTATTCACCATGATTTTTGTTTTGAAATTAATTTTTACAGCCTCATCGGTGAATGTTATGTTCTCAAAGTGAGAACATTTCAAGAATTGAAAATTTCAGGTGGATAGAAGAAGATTAGGTGTTGAAAATGAGCGGGTAGAAATTTTTAAGAAGCATTTTCACCACATACTTAACTTTTGTTCAAGCACGGATCAACTATTTTGAAATGTTAGAATCGAACAGGGTTGAGTCTAACATTTCAAAATAGTTGATCCGTGCTTGAAAAAAAGTTAAGTATGTGGTGAAAATGCTTCTTAAAAATTTCTACCCGCTCATTTTCAACACCTGTAATTTTCTTTTAATCTTCTTCTATCCATCAATAATTTTCAATTATTGAAATGTTCTCACTATGAGAACATATCATTCACCGATAAGGCCGTAAAAATCAATTTAAAACATTTATAATTATGAGGTTTTAATTAATCTAAATTAAGAAAAAAAAATCCCTTGAAAGCTAATTCATCCTTTCAAAAAAAAAAAAAAAACATTTTTAACAAACATATTTTTTTTAGAAACTTGAATAGATTAAGCCTTATATTTTTATCTTCAAAAGATCAAACTGTTTTTTTTTACCTTTCCAATCCTGTATTTAATGAAAACCTCTGTTGGAGATCATCCTACATTTCAAGATGGATGATCTCCTTGTACAATGGAATAATTAAGTTTTATTTACTAAGAAATTTCTAAAAAGACCTCCAAACTTTGTTGAACCATGTTGAAAATTCTCTATGCATGTTTTAAATTGTATGTATGTACTTTTCCGATTTTGAATTTCACACTGTTATATTATTAGTTTACCTTAAATGTTGAAAGTTCCCCTTATAGTTTTTTGAAATAATCGAAAACAACTTATCTCAGAACCGAAATCATCAATTCAATGTTATGAAAAAAGTTTTATTTGAGTTCTGTTTCTATTAATCTATTCTAGGGCACAAACATCCCATTGATTATCTTGAAGAGTAATCAATGTTAAAATTCCAAGATATCATTTTTTTGAATGTGCAGATCTATTTAAACAGTTTTACAATAAATTTTTTCAAAATTTTATGGTAGACTACATTGGTCATCAATGATAAAATTGTGTTCTTTAAAACTCAAAAGCTCAGATTAAATTATCTAATCAATTTTCTAATCTCCCGATGAATTTCTCGGAGGCTATCGAAGCATTGAAATCGCAGTCTTGAACTTATAACTCTGAATCTAATAAATTATTATTTGTCTATGAGTAATTCCAAAAATATGAACATGTTTGGCTCTTAAAAGCTGGAATTTATGAAAATCGGTTCATAAGTTTTTCAGCACTCAGCCCAAGTAGTTATTCATCGGAAATGACAATTCGTTGATCACTGTTTAGTTTATTTGCATTTTGTAGACCCTCAAAGCCCTCCGCAGCGGCAGAAAAGAGCATTTTAAAGCCACTAAAATTCTTATCAATATGTGAATAACAGGCGAGTTTTAATTCTCAATTCAAAATGTTGGCTTATTATTGCATCCAAATTTCTCGTTACGGTACCACGTGCTTCGAACAGTAGAAGGAATAAAAACAACCCGCCAAAATTTCTTCTTCCAAATTTTTAATGCTGAGCAAGCTTTGATTTGCTATCCAGTACACGTGAACTTTTTTTGGTTGCTTCTAATGCCCGGCCCATGGTGATGGTAAAAATAACCCCGCCAAAGGAAAAAAATCGGTTAACAAAATGGGTGCCATGACTTTTAATTCGTGTGAATAAAACCGAAAGTTGTATGGGAGGGTCCCTTTTCTTAGGTGGGAGGGGCTCAAAACTATTTCTTAAACCTTACCATGATATAAACACATATCTGTACCAAGTTTCAGGCTGATCGGTTAAGCGGTGTGGATTTGTATAAGGTGCATACAAACAAACATATGTAGTCCAACTCATCTTTATATATTACAAGATTCTTTCATACACAACCAGTGCTTAAAACTGTTGACATGCTTGGATGAAAGTGAAATAATTTTCCTTTCAATGTCTACATTTCACGTTTCCATCATTGCCCCAAATCAGTCAAAATAGTAATATGTGACTGACTGTCGAAAAAAAAGCCACTTCAATTTCTTACTCGTGAATGTGAACTTTTGAAAAACTCAGCCATCTAAATTCGGAGATCATGATAGAGTTGAAATCGCAAACAGTGCATGATTTTTTTTTGGGATTTTAACGCCTGTGCTTTATTTGTCCCCTACAAACATTGCATGACGGCGATATCCATTATTTTTTTTCAGGTCATAGTCTAATAAGAAAGTATTAAGCCGATCAATTAAAATCATCGTTTCAAACGTCCGGACGGCATTGCTAAGAGTCCGGAAGAAAACTTTTTTAGCTGTATGGTAGAATTGAAAGTACATCCAATCATGAAAAATCCAATGGAATTTTTGTTTACTGTCACGACTTTGTTGATTGAATGACTGTAGAGTGAGTGACGAAAGAAAAAAATGTATTCACTGTCATTATGAAGTTCGTCTACTAGGCTAATATGATTTGATTTCATCGTCTTTCGAAACACGTGGGGATGAAATTTATTTTCTCTCATTCATGCCCTACTGCGTTCAACGAATACCTATAATTTCTTCGAGCCCTGTACACAACTCAATATTTTATTTCCTTATCTGTAATTGCTTAAAAATAACTGAATGAATTACGAAATTTCAACTTTGGGTCAACTCATAAACTTTGAATGTTAGGAGCAATTTATCCAGACCCCAACTCAAAGGCAAGGTTGCCGAAAATAGTTCTGTGTTTTTGTGAAAAAAATCTGAATTTCTGTAATTCTAACCCAAAGTTCTGTGGCGGTTTTCTGTAATGAAAAAAGCATAAATTTCATACAAATTAATGAGAAATTGTGTCTGAATTACATTTTAATTACGAAAAATTAGTAAAAAATATCAATCATGACTACCCAATACAAAGTTAGAAATCCAAAATTAATGTGGACATAAAAGATTGGATTTTTAGAAATACGTACAAAAATCTAAAATTCTGTGAGATCTGTGAATATTTTCAAAATTTTGTGTTCTATAGCACAGATTCTGTGACGAAAATTTGCTTAAAATTCTGTGAAATTATAGACAACCTTGCTCAGAGGGGCCTCACGAGGAAAAAAAGTGTTAACTTGAAAATCGGAATGAAAACTTCAAATATAACAACTAAAGAGGCCCCCGTGAAATAAAATCTAGAATCGTTTTTCTCTTGCATAAAACAAAAAAAAACAACACGCGGCGAGACGGCAGTTCCTCTGTTATTTTTATCCATGTTTAAGACACATTTAGTTTTATTTGTCATGTTTAGGATGTTTGTTATTTTTATCATATATGTTATTTTTGTTTTTCAGAAGATATTATTCACCGGAATGAATATTTGTTTCTAAATTTATCGGCTTTATCGATGAAAAGTGATATCCCCTTTAGTAGGGTCATTCAGAGATTATGAAATTTTATAGATGGATAGAAAGTTAGAAGAAATGAAAGATGGTGAAAATTAACGGGTAGAATTTATTTAGATGCATTATCATCAAATATAAAATTTTTTTCAGCATGCATCTTTTTTTAGATATTTTTTGTCATTTCAATTTTTTTGTGACCATTTGTTGAGTTTTGTTTGAAGTTTTTATGTGTTTATTTTTGGGTGTTTTTATTTTTTATTTTTGATCACTGTTGTTATATTCTGTCGACATTCAAAAACGTTAATTATTCTATTTTGGTCCTGTTGTGGTAATGTCGTTCCAAGAAACCGTTCAATATTGACACATGTGCCAAAACAGGATGTTGCCAAAATCAAATGTTGCCAAAATCGAATGTTGCCAAAAACAAACATGAATTTATTTGATTTGAAATAAATCGAAAAGTATCAACCCAAAACAAAAACAACAACCGGCTGTGATCAATTCACGATTACATTGTTTTGTTTGTTTTTTTTTGTTTTGTTTGTTTTGTTTGCTTTGTTTGTTTTGTTTGTTTTGTTTGTTTTGTTTGTTTTGTTTGTTTTGTTTGTTTTGTTTGTTTTGTTTGTTTTGTTTGTTTTGTTTGTTTTGTTTGTTTTGTTTGTTTTGTTTGTTTTGTTTGTTTTGTTTGTTTTGTTTGTTTTGTTTGTTTTGTTTGTTTTGTTTGTTTTGTTTGTTTTGTTTGTTTTGTTTGTTTTGTTTGTTTTGTTTGTTTTGTTTGTTTTGTTTGTTTTGTTTGTTTTGTTTGTTTTGTTTGTTTTGTTTGTTTTGTTTGTTTTGTTTGTTTTGTTTGTTTTGTTTGTTTTGTTTGTTTTGTTTGTTTTGTTTGTTTTGTTTGTTTTGTTTGTTTTGTTTGTTTTGTTTGTTTTGTTTGTTTTGTTTGTTTTGTTTGTTTTGTTTGTTTTGTTTGTTTTGTTTGTTTTGTTTGTTTTGTTTGTTTTGTTTGTTTTGTTTGTTTTGTTTGTTTTGTTTGTTTTGTTTGTTTTGTTTGTTTTGTTTGTTTTGTTTGTTTTGTTTGTTTTGTTTGTTTTGTTTGTTTTGTTTGTTTTGTTTGTTTTGTTTGTTTTGTTTGTTTTGTTTGTTTTGTTTGTTTTGTTTGTTTTGTTTGTTTTGTTTGTTTTGTTTGTTTTGTTTGTTTTGTTTGTTTTGTTTGTTTTGTTTGTTTATGCCTCCTACAATCACATACATATATTGTAGGTTGAGATTTTCCATAAACCGTTTTCCTTGTTTTTCTTATACTAAAAAATGCAAAA
The DNA here is from genome assembly GCF_029784155.1 of Uranotaenia lowii. NCBI lineage: Eukaryota > Metazoa > Arthropoda > Insecta > Diptera > Culicidae > Uranotaenia > Uranotaenia lowii. The sequence continues at coordinate 104,766,527 of NC_073693.1, read as the reverse complement.
TACTCAGTGAAGTTATAATGACATGCAAAATTATCACATAACCGTTCCTATTTGTAACGGGTACACTATCTATTAGTAAAACCAACAACAGAAATTCCTTTATAACTTCTAAATTAATTAATTAAGAGCCATTTAGAAACTAAATAAAATGAAACAATAACAATCAAATTAATTATTCATAAAGTACCTCCACTTAGAACTTAAAATTAATATAAAGATTTTGAAAAATAAAATCAACGAAGAAAGTTGAGCGAATGAATCCTCCTGCCAGGTACCACCCTAATTAATCATTAACTGAATAATCAGTAACATAAAAAACGCGCCTGTAGATGTATTCGATCACCCGACACATTTTTGGAGTAGAAAGTATGGTTTAGAGAGTCATCTTCCAGATGATCACCGACTGCAAGCTTGTTGTGCACCAGGTGAATGACCTCTTTCGGGATGCCTTTGTGCACCTAGGTTTGGAAGAGAAAAGGTTTGGTCTTTGGTCTCGGGTTTGGAAGGGGAAGACAAGGTTGCATTGTAAAATCGCGGAAAAGAGAGTTGTTTGTTTAACTTCTCGATTAGGTCTTCGTATCGGGTAGTTCCGGTACGAAGTTGAACTAGATCAGGAAGGCTGATTTCAGATGCGACTTCCTGAACCACTTAATCGTGAAGTTCAGTTGGGTAAAGACCGTTTAATTCGCGTGCTCGCAGTTAAGTTAAAGGCATCGTAGGAAAGTGTAGTGTCAAAAAAAGCGCAGGAAAACAGTGCTTACTCAGTCAGATTTGAGAAGTCCACTACAGCTTTCTCAAGCAGCCGTTTCATGAACCGTCGATCCCGCCGTGACGATCCGGGAATCTGCCGAGACCACCCAGAAAGCTACCAGGAACCGCCAGGACGAAATATCATCTCTGGAGCGTGCACGCGGCAGTGCCAAGGGTATTAGCATTTGCACCACCCCCACAATATTCTTCGATTCGACGAAATCTTCGACCAGCTGTGGCAGCCGGGAGATCTCGGCAAAAAGTTTCGCTGAACGCATGGGATCACATTGGATCCAACCACGCGTTCAGCCATAATCACCTGCATAGCTGTTCATCATCTTTGCCGACAGCCCGTCACCAGCACATCTGCCGGGAGAGCACAGTGGCGGTTCACCGCACTTGGCAGCAGAACCAGGGAAACATCAAAAACCCCCGTTAGTATAAGGAAATAACGTGAGTACTCACCTATGGCCAACTTTGTTTATTAGCGATGTACATGTACATTTTTTATGAACGGCATGCAACTATAGCCGCTTGAGTTGCAATTTGCAAACTTCATCCTATGACGATAATTTTGTATACAATCGACGTAGTTTGGACTGGCGAGCCGGAAAAGTAGCCTATTTCCACCCCCGCAAGGAAAATGCAAATCATTTGTATGGGGAAAATCTTGTGATCGAGCACACCGTATATCGAACGAGGCACCAAGCGTCTCCACCAGCACTAGCATTGAAAATCGAAACAGACACACGAAATTGTAAAACAAACACACGACAGTAGAGTCCGAAATAAAAAGAGGATCCAATGTACATACCTAACTAAAATTGTCTCAGGTATTTTGGACCGGAAACACTAGAGGGATGATGACATAATTGGGGCATTGGGAAGGGGGTCACAGGTTATTCGTTGTTGCGTTCGCTTTCTTTACAGCGGTGATTGGCTGCGAATCCAATCACGGTCTTTTCTCATCCTGAGCAGGTTAAGAGGGTGGGAATTCGTCCGTTAGTTTTCAGATTAGAGATCATTAGAGCTAAATTACTCGGGAAAATCGATAAAATGATAGACCAGTACAAATTAGGATCCAACCCATCAGGAAAGGATCAGGAACAGTCCCAGGAAGAGAGCGAAGGGGCAGGGGCAATAGAACAACATCCGAAAGAAGTCGAAAAGAAAGCTTGGGGACCGGTAGATCAACATCAATTCGATCGTTCATGGGAGAAGAAGCAATTTCCTGAACTAGAACCTGCAGAATCTAGTCTTACAAGAACAGGTACGAAAAAGAAGTCATCAGGCAAAACCGAATCAGGAACTATTACGCGGTCAGAGTTAAACGACATACTTCGGGAAAACAATAAAACGTTAGAAGAATCCTTCGAACGTGAAAGACAATTACTGTTGAAAACTATTCACGATAAGGATGCACGCATAACCCAACTCTTGAAGTCAAGGGATTATAAGCCCCAACAGAATTCTCGCAGTTTTAATCAACTTCAACCCGAATCAGATTCGGATTCCGATAGGGAGATTATTCGTTCGAATAGGATAGGTCGGAATCCAAGAAGCAGAGAAGAGTCATCGGACAGCGCTCAGGCTAGAAATAACTTTCCAAACTTCCAACCTGTGCTCCCACAAGCCAGGCGAAGCTTTGATTCGTCAGGGTCAGTACTTCTTCGTGAGGACTTGAATAACTTCAACAGGTACCGACGAGAACACGTAGGCAGAGTCGAAAAATGGAAAATCCGTTTCAACGGGGACCCTAAAGCGTTAACAGTCGAAAACTTTCTGTACAAGACGAATAAATTATCAGAACGAGAAGGTGTGTCTAAACATACGCTTCTGAGAGACATCCACATGCTTTTGGAGGGCACCGCGGCGGATTGGTTTTTTACCTACGTCGACGAGTTAAACACATGGGAAAACTTTGAGACTAAAATAACACAACGCTTTGGAAACCCCAACAGGGACCAAGGTATTAGGTATAAAATCCAAGAACGGAAGCAGCTACGAGGAGAGACGTTTGTGGCGTTCCTTTCTGAAATCGAAAAAATGAACCGCATGCTTACCCAGCCACTATCGCGACGAAGAAAGTTCGAAGTGGTATGGGACAACATGCGACACCACTATCACTCGAGATTGGCGACCACCGAAATCCAGGATCTAGAACATCTTACAATTTTGAACCACAGGATAGACGCGACCGATTATAGCCTGCAGCACCACCAGACGGAATCCTCAAATCGCAGACCACTAAACGCCATCGAGTTGGACGAGGAGGATTATTGGTCCGACGGTGCAACACCTTTGTATGCAATCCAAGGACACACGACACCGAACTTCAGAACACAACAGCCGTACGCAGGAACCCGTACAAACTACCAATCGCCCGAAGGTCAACAGAGGCTACGACAGCAAAACTACCCGTCTGGGAACCAGACGGCCTGGCAAAATCGGAAACCACCCGGAAGATATCAGCAAACGAACACCACACACCTTCAAGAAACATCAACACCCTTGAACAGCCAGAACACAGTTGCCCAGTCACCAGCGAGCCAAACAATAAGACCGACAGGGGGAAACCCAACCTTCGTCGAAGGTTGCTGGAACTGCAAAGACGTAACCCACAATTGGAGGCAATGTCCGAAACCAAGAATAGTGTTTTGCTTCGGTTGCGGAAGTCTGGGGAGAACAGTAAGAACCTGCGACAGGTGCTCGAAAACTCCACAGGGTCAATCGGTTCATAACAGACAGGGAAACGAATAGAGGGGTGTGAGCGGGGGAATTGTAGCACTCTGCAAAAAATTAACATTCCCATAAAATCAAACAGCACAATATTCGATCCTTTTACACAAGTTTATCACATAAAATTACACTTCAAAAAATGCCCACACATCAAAGTCAAGGTATTCGACACAGAAATCGAAGCCCTTCTAGATTCAGGCGCAGGGATAAGCATCCTGAACTCAATCGACCTAATCGAAAAATACGACCTCAAAATACAGCCAGCAAATTATCAGGTGTCCACAGCAGATGGAACTAGGTACAAATGCCTAGGCTACCTGAATATACCTTTTTCATTCAAAGGACTTACAAAAGTCGTCCCCACAATTATCGTCCCAGAAATATCAAGGACACTTATTCTGGGAGCAGACTTTTGGGACTCGTTCCAAATAAAACCTATGATAGACCTAGGACACGGCCCTGAAGAGTTGGAAACCTCAGATGACGAAACGGGACCATTTTGTTTCTCAATCGAACCAACAGAAAACCTCATCAGAGTTGAAGAACCAGAAGAAGATGATACGTTAGATATCCCCATTTACGAAGGACCAACAGAATCTATGCCGGATCCAGAAGGAATCGAGACGGAGCACACCCTTTCGGATCAGCACAGAAAACTCCTCACCGACGTCATCAAGAGCTTCGAGCTTACGTCTACAGGGAAACTGGGGAAAACTAATTTAATTGAACATGAAATAGTTCTAAAAGAAGGAGCGGTCCTCAGAAACCCGCCAATGTACAAGTGTTCGCCGTACATGCAGGATGCAATCAAGGCTGAGGTAGAACGTTTCAAAAAGCTCGACGCAATAGAAGAGTGCTTTAGCGAGTGGACCAATCCGCTGGTCCCGGTGCTGAAGAAGAACGGCAAGATAAGAGTTTGCCTAGACTCTAGGAAACTGAATAAGCTTACGGTCAAAGACTCCTTCCCGATGCGCAACATGAACGACATTTTCTGTCGATTAGGTAAGGCCAAATACTTCTCGGTAATTGATTTGAAGGACGCATACTTCCAGATTCCTCTAAAAGAAAGCAGCAGAAACTTTACAGCTTTCCGCACACCAGAAGGAGTTTGGAGGTTCAAAGTGCTTCCATTTGGCATACAGAACGCGTCATTCAGTATGCAGAGACTAATGGCCAGAGCGTTAGGTTTCGACCTCGAGCCTAACGTCTTTGTGTATCTAGATGACATCGTCATCGCATCAGATACCTTCGAAGAGCACTTGAAACTTCTCGAAGAAGTCGCAAAGAGACTCAGAACAGCAAGATTGACCATTTCGCTTGAGAAATCCAGGTTCTGCCGAAAACAGGTGGTGTACTTAGGATATCTTCTCAACGAGTCCGGAGTGGCAATAGACACTAGCAGAATCCAACCAATATTGGATTACGCCCAGCCCAAAAGCCAGGAAGACATTAGGCGACTATTGGGTCTTGCGGGATTCTACCAAAAATTCATTAAAAATTATAGTAGAATCACAGCCCCGATTACAGACTTACTTTCCAAAGAACACAAAAAAATGAAGTGGACAGAACAAGCGGAAGAAGCGTTCAGGGAACTGAAATCAGTGTTGACGTCAGCACCTATATTAGGGAATCCAGACTTTACGAAAATGTTCACAATCGAGTCTGACGCGTCAGACAGAGCTGTAGGAGCAGCCTTAGTGCAGGAGCAGGAAGGGGTGACCAGGGTAATTTCCTATTTCAGCAAAAAACTCAGTCGCACCCAGAGACGATACTCAGCAGTTGAAAAAGAATGCCTCGGCGTATTGTTGGCAATTCAACACTTCCGGCATTACGTTGAAGGGATAAAATTCCGAGTTATAACGGACGCAAGAAGTCTGCTATGGCTTTTCAACATGGGAACCGAAACGGGAAACGCCAAGCTACTCCGGTGGGCTTTAAGAATCCAGGCTTACGATTTTGATTTAGAATATCGAAAAGGGAAATCCAACATCACAGCAGACTGTCTATCAAGATCCATCCCTTTAGACTGCATCTCGTTAGCAACAGTTGATTTAAAACAGGAAGAACTCCTAGAACAAATTACCCTAAATCCTAGCAAATTTCCAGATTACCGAATAATAGATGGTCGACTTCACCAGTACGTTCCTACGAAAACGAAATTCCAGGATCCAAGATTCGAGTGGAAAATGGTACCGAAAACCACAGACATCAACGGGATCATTAAAAGTATTCACGACAAGGCTCATTTCGGTGTCGAAAAAACACTAGCAGCCGTAAAGGAGAAATTTCATTGGCCCAAAATGAACCAAGCCATAAAAGCTTTTTGTCAGGAATGTTTAACATGCCAACTAAGCAAGTCGCGTAACTCTAACACCACTCCTCCGATGGGGACACAGAAGCCTGCGGAACACCCGTGGCAATTCGTGACACTGGACTACATTGGTCCATTGCCACCTTCCGGAAAAAATCGAAACACATGCCTACTTGTGGCCACGGATGTGTTTTCCAAATTCATCATGATACAACCTTTCAGGGAAGCTAAGGCTCATTCGTTGGCGGAATTCGTGGAAAATAACATTTTCAACCTCTTCGGAGTACCCGAAATCGTCCTGACCGACAATGGGTCACAATTCGTGTCCAAAGTGTTTAAAACACTGTTGGATAATTATCACGTCTCGCATTGGCTCACGCCGGCTTATCACCCTCAGGTGAATAACACCGAAAGGGTCAATCGAGTAATCGTAACCGCAATCCGAGCTACACTGAAGAAAGCACACTCCAGTTGGGCTGAAAATTTGCAACTCATAGCGAGTGCAATTCGCGATGCTGTGCACGTTTCGACGAAATATAGCCCTTACTTCATAGTGTTTGGTAGAAACAGGATCTCCGATGGCCACGAATATGCTACTATGAGAGAATTCCAGTTATCGACCGAAACCACAGCGGACAAGCAGACAGAACGGATGGACGAGCTTTTCAAGGAGGTAAAGCAAAATCTAGCGAACGCCTACGAAAAACATGCCAAAACATACAATCTTCGATCAAGCGCAAATTATCCGACGTACACGGTAGGAGAAACAGTGCTGAAGCAAACCTTTAACCTCTCAGATAAGGGAAAAGGTTTCTGCAAGAAATTAGCACCAAAGTACGAGCAAGCCATCGTTAAGAAAATTCTCGGTTCTAACACCTATGAGCTAGAAAATCCTTCCGGAAAACGATTAGGAGTTTTCCACAGTACGGTGCTCAAACGTTTTCACCAGCCTAAAAGCACGAACAACCAATCCTAACTCTAAATTCTATCATTTTTAAGCTATGCCACTTCTCAAGAGGAAACCAAAACAAAAGAAAACACCGGAAGGGTAAAAAAAACTTTCGACGGACTCGCGAAGAACAACCTAAGTTAATCCTACGCTGAGGGAACCGAAAAAGCTATTTCAAGACACTAGACCAATTCATTTAACAGCTATGCAACGTAAAAGGGACCAATCATCGAAACAAAATACCATCTGGGAACATCTTCTTACTTCGACGGACTCGCGAGGAAGGGCCCTATGCTCTCCGAGCTGAGGGTACCGAAACCAATCGACACCGCCCTAACAGAGACCACTCCAAGCGCAGAGTGAGTCTAAGCCGATCCAATTTTACAAAAAAAAACCGAACGGAATCGATACGCGCACTTGTATATAGTTTAGTTGTTAGTAGCCTAGTTCCATAAGACTTAGATAAGGTAGTACTTAAGCTAGTTTAGTAATAAATATTATAAATAAACTCACGATTAATTTGTAGGACTAATTTAGCTTCCGGTAAACGGGCAAGAGGGAGCGCTCTTTTGTCGGAATCCATTTGCGGCGATGTCAAGGAACCACAATCCTCTGGCAGAACAATCTGACCACCTCTGATCGGCAGCAGCACCACTTTCGAAGGACCTCTATATTTAACCCGGATTGGAACACTTCCGGCGAAGACCGACGCACATTCCTAAAAAAAAAATTTGTTTTATTGATTTCCCAGAGGATTAGCTTACCTGTTTCGATACAATCAACGCGAGATACGTCGAAATTCGCCGGAATTAGCCAAACCGTTGGACTCCACCGAAGACAAAGCCAGGAATTGCCAGAGACCTACTTCTATCCGCCTCCAGCTCCGAACGGAAAAGGAACAGTCCCACCTAGAGAAAAACAAAGGGAGGAAAACAAACATTTACATCGGATAATGGAACGACAATCTGTATGTTCACAGTCCTTGATCCGATACCGCAGAAACCGTTTATCACTCGGAACGTCATAGAGAGCGAAGCCACTTAGCCAAAACTTCCCGGCACCGGATAATCTGGATCAAATCGGCAAGATCCACCACGCACGGTTCACTGTCGAGGATTTGCTCGAGTTTGTTTTGATTCTCGTTTTACGTTATGTACGTTGTTGGCATGTATGGGTGATAGTATGAGTGAGAGAAATGGTTGAAACTGTATAAATGTTTTGATGAACGATTTAGATGTAGATTTAGGGCAACTGCACAGTCGAAATTCGAACTGGTTTTAAAATTTTGACTTCTTGTAAGCGTTTGAAACAGTGGAAATTGTTGAAGCGAACTAGAAGCAAAATTAGTTATTTTAAGTAAGAATGTCGGACTAGCCGCAATCTCGCCAAGTGTAGGGGAAGGTTAGGTCGAACAAACTTACAGATAATTCAGGTTTTTTTTTTGGGATCGGTAGAGGATTTGGTATTCGTAATCGGTAATTCCAGGTGTAGAATCCAAATCGCTCTAGGCGATTCGGAGCCCATTTGTGATAACACAGTGGGTGATTTTTTTTAAGCTTTAGATAGTAGGTTTTCTTTGAATGAATGGGGCCTTCAACAGTTATTTAACGTCAAACAGGGTCAAAACAATCTCCCGAAAAACTTCTTTGGTTTACCAACATGTTTTTTTGTTTTTGTTTTTTTTTCTGATCGCTGAATTCAATTATTTTATTTTTTTCTTCTTAATTTTTTTTCTCCGTATTATTATTTTTTTTTCTTATAGCGTAGTTCAAATAGGGTCTAAGGAAAACAATATCAATTTTAGAGTTTTAATTTTGTCCTTTTGAAGTATTTTTTTTTGCATTTTCGCTGGAGACCGGAGACTAACGTCATTGATGGTCAGTGGCAGGCCCGCAAGGAGCTCCTGTAAACAGCGATGAGTTATTTAGTTAACGTTGATTCCCTATGACCCCGAAAATCAGCAAAATAGTTTGAATGGACGAAATATGAACCTACGAAAAATTTGATTGACTTTGAACTTCAAGTACAAGCCAATCAAATTTTTCGTAAATTTAGTACGGGATGATGTAACGGGTACACTATCTATTAGTAAAACCAACAACAGAAATTCCTTTATAACTTCTAAATTAATTAATTAAGAGCCATTTAGAAACTAAATAAAATGAAACAATAACAATCAAATTAATTATTCATAAAGTACCTCCACTTAGAACTTAAAATTAATATAAAGATTTTGAAAAATAAAATCAACGAAGAAAGTTGAGCGAATGAATCCTCCTGCCAGGTACCACCCTAATTAATCATTAACTGAATAATCATTAACATAAAAAACGCGCCTGTAGATGTATTCGATCACCCGACACATTTTTGGAGTAGAAAGTATGGTTTAGAGAGTTATCTTCCAGATGATCACCGACTGCAAGCTTGTTGTGCACCAGGTGAATGACCTCTTTCGGGATGCCTTTGTGCACCTAGGTTTGGAAGAGAAAAGGTTTGGTCTTTGGTCTCGGGTTTGGAAGGGGAAGACAAGGTTGCATTGTAAAATCGCGGAAAAGAGAGTTGTTTGTTTAACTTCTCGATTAGGTCTTCGTATCGGGTAGTTCCGGTACGAAGTTGAACTAGATCAGGAAGGCTGATTTCAGATGCGACTTCCTGAACCACTTAATCGTGAAGTTCAGTTGGGTAAAGACCGTTTAATTCGCGTGCTCGCAGTTAAGTTAAAGGCATCGTAGGAAAGTGTAGTGTCAAAAAAAGCGCAGGAAAACAGTGCTTACTCAGTCAGATTTGAGAAGTCCACTACAGCTTTCTCAAGCAGCCGTTTCATGAACCGTCGATCCCGCCGTGACGATCCGGGAATCTGCCGAGACCACCCAGAAAGCTACCAGGAACCGCCAGGACGAAATATCATCTCTGGAGCGTGCACGCGGCAGTGCCAAGGGTATTAGCATTTGCACCACCCCCACAATATTCTTCGATTCGACGAAATCTTCGACCAGCTGTGGCAGCCGGGAGATCTCGGCAAAAAGTTTCGCTGAACGCATGGGATCACATTGGATCCAACCACGCGTTCAGCCATAATCACCTGCATAGCTGTTCATCATCTTTGCCGACAGCCCGTCACCAGCACATCTGCCGGGAGAGCACAGTGGCGGTTCACCGCACTTGGCAGCAGAACCAGGGAAACATCAAAAACCCCCGTTAGTATAAGGAAATAACGTGAGTACTCACCTATGGCCAACTTTGTTTATTAGCGATGTACATGTACATTTTTTATGAACGGCATGCAACTATAGCCGCTTGAGTTGCAATTTGCAAACTTCATCCTATGACGATAATTTTGTATACAATCGACGTAGTTTGGACTGGCGAGCCGGAAAAGTAGCCTATTTCCACCCCCGCAAGGAAAATGCAAATCATTTGTATGGGGAAAATCTTGTGATCGAGCACACCGTATATCGAACGAGGCACCAAGCGTCTCCACCAGCACTAGCATTGAAAATCGAAACAGACACACGAAATTGTAAAACAAACACACGACAGTAGAGTCCGAAATAAAAAGAGGATCCAATGTACATACCTAACTAAAATTGTCTCAGGTATTTTGGACCGGAAACACTAGAGGGATGATGACATAATTGGGGCATTGGGAAGGGGGTCACAGGTTATTCGTTGTTGCGTTCGCTTTCTTTACAGCGGTGATTGGCTGCGAATCCAATCACGGTCTTTTCTCATCCTGAGCAGGTTAAGAGGGTGGGAATTCGTCCGTTAGTTTTCAGCCTCTCTAGTTCAACTTTTTAGCGAACAACGAATAATCCCCCTTTCCGTGATTTTGCGGGCTGTTCTCGTTTTCGGGGCGGATTCGAATTCGAAGCCGAAGTACGGATCCCTTTTCAGAGACCCTTCTGCTTCTTTCCCAAAATAGGGAACCAAAAAAGGAACTCACGTCCGAGTCTCATTCAGCTGGGCAAACCAAGACTAGGTGGGTGGTCTTCCGTAAGGAAGTGGCGCTTAAGCCACCCGCTAACGAAACGGAAGTGTGTCGGGGCTCTCGTTATATTAAGCCGTTATCTTCAACAACCTGTCAACAAGGAATTCCCATCAATCCCTGCTATGGGACAATGCTGACGAGATAACTCATGATAGAGTTCGCGAAATTTTAAGCCTCGCAGCGATCGTGAAACAAAAAAAAAGAAAATTTAAATATAGCACGCAAGCAAACAGTCCCAAATCGCGCCCCACAAGTGAAGGGTGGTGAATGGATTATACCGAAACATCATACTTCTTCGTTCGACTCGAGCGTGTACGCGAGTCAGACGGCAAGCAAGGGCGAGTGAACAAACCCAGCGGCACACGGTGTAGTTCCCCCGGCCGGGTGTGGTCCAACGGCCCGCAGGCATCGGTTCCGGACTGAGGACCAGTCCGCACATTTGGCGACCGTGACAGGTATTATAAAAATCTTATTAATATGGTCCGTAAGAATCGGAATCATAATAAAAATCGAACCTGAGAGAAAAAAAAACAAGCCATGGAAGGTACACGATGAAAATAGTTTCTATCGCTCGGACATAAAAATAATACACCTGAAGAATTTACCCACTGGGAAAAAAGTGTTATTAAAATGGGTAACTTTTTTATTCATTTTTGAAAAAAACGTAATTGAACTTAGAAATAGCAGTGACCGATGATTTAAATTGGAAATATTGTTCAAAAAGCAGCGAAAATATAGTGCCACGGGAAATTTGAGAATGCTGGTTTGGCGATTTAAAGAATTTCGAAATGATACGAATTTTAAGCGAGTTTAGAAGTTAGATTGAAGTGAGATTGAACAGAAAGTGAGTCGAGAGGACTGCTTAGATACAAAGATACTAATTTCAAGTGAGTTGAGAGGACAACTTGAAATTGAAAAGCGCGTTGAGAGGACAGCTTTGTATCTTTTCAAATGAACATTTAAGCGTGTTGAGAGGACAGCTTAAGAATCTTATCTAGTTTAAACCAAGCGAGTTGAGAGGACAGCTTGAGATAAGAATGAACAGAAAGTGAGTCGAGAGAACTGCTTTGATGCAAAGATACTAATTTCAAGTGAGTTGAGAGGACAACTTGAAATTGAAAAGCGCGTTGAGAGGACAGCTTTGTATCTTTTCAAATGAACATTTAAGCGTGTTGAGAGGACAGTTTAAGAATCTTATCTAGTTTAAATCAAGCGTGTTGAGAGGACAGCTTGAGACAGGAATGAACAGAAAGCGAGTCGAGAGGACTGCTTTGATACAAAGATACGACTTTCAAGATCTACAACTTAAAATTGGAAAGCGCGTTTAGAGGACAGTTTGAGATAAGAATGAACAAAAAGTCAGTCAAAAGAACTGCTTGTAGTCAACTATTTGAATGTGAAGTAAGTTGAGAAAAAAATTTGAAATTGAAAAGTGCGTTGAAAGACAGCTCTGAATCGTGATAAATGAATAAACAAGTACGATGAGAGAACAGCTGGACTCTGAAAAAAATCAGCTTGTGTAAAGTGTTAGAAACAAAGATTATGAGTATAACTTAAGATAAAAAGGTGTAAGTAATGAGAACGGATATTATAAAATGAATAATCAAGCAGATTGAGAGGTCGGCTTGAAATTATAATTAACCATCAAACGAGTAATATGAGTTAAATACATGAAGTAAAAATGAGATTAAATCCTTAACAGTGATATCGATTATAGCAGAAATGCAGTCAAAGCTAGCAGATGTTTGATAATATTTTGTTTATCTTCTGTCGAAAATATTTTGCGATCATGTCGCATGATGAACTTCATCATTCGATCAAAAGTGCGAACCATATTCAAACTGAAATGAGAGGTAAGATATTCTTTTCTACGTAATTTAATCCAGATTTGAAAGATTATGTTGATCGCGGAATATTTGTCAAATAATAAAAACAAATTAAAACGAAATATAAACAAATGTCTCGTGAAAAGACGTAAGACCATTATGACCTTTTTTTGTCTTTGCAGTGTGATTTTTTGTCTTGGCTTATAAGATCTTCTTTCTCTTGTTCTTGGAAAATGGGAGATAATATTTGCAAACTGCAATAAATTTGTTGCAGATTATAGTAGGATACTGAATATTAGCGTAGGCAGTTTATGATAGGCGCTCACTATGTGTCATAATTTTAAACTTAATAAAAAACAATCGGTTTCAAAACATCTTTTTAGTTATATTTTTCCAATTTTTGGGATAGGAGGGGGATGTGTGAATGGATTATACCGAAACATCATACTTCTTCGTTCGACTCGAGCGTGTACGCGAGCCAGACGGCAAGCAAGGGCGAGTGAACAAACCCAGCGGCACACGGTGTAGTTCCCCCGGCCGGGTGTGGTCCAACGGCCCGCAGGCATCGGTTCCGGACTGAGGACCAGTCCGCACAAAGGGATAAACGCTCTGGTTTCCACTTTGTATTATTACATCAGTGCCACCTAGTGGAGCCGAATTACGAATAAGATTCAACCAGTTAGTGGACTTATCAAAAAGCCAGGACAGGACAGGGATTGGATCGAAAAATCAACTTTCAAAAAAGGGTCAAACTTGCCGAAATATGGAATCAAAGTGCTGGAATAGCACGAAAGCATGTGTCCGCGATTGAAATGTTGACTAACAGCAGAATCGAACAGCAAATGAACGAATGAAGAAAAAAAAATATTGCGCGTTTTAATAAAACTTGCAGCTGCCGGTCCTACATCAACCTGTCCCGGTGCGGCAGATTTGGAAACTTTTTTTATCCGGTTTAAACTCCATTTAATCTACTCCAGTTGAAGTCCAATCGTTGTTATTGCTTCTAGGCATTGCAGAGGAAAAAAGCAGTGTTTGACATCGCGCATTTTACTACCCAGTTGTTAACCCCAGCTGTTGTCCCCAACGTCGATTTAGGGGTTTGATTGAACTCCAAAAAAACATGCTGGAGCATGAAATGAAATTCCGAATCGGCCGAATGACGACGACGATTACGTACCTGCGAGGGGCAGCCAGTTTTTGGTGATATCAATCATAGCCGGTGCTACCAGATTCAAAGGAGAGAAAGATTAAACCGGGTTCTAATTAATGGCCATCGATGCCTGTCAAAATTCCACTTTCAGCATCGAAATCGAAAGTAAAAATTAAAAAACACCAACCAAGAGAGATAAAACTAAAACATCATAAAGCCATACGGACACACGCACGCATCTGACGACATCTAACGGTACATTTGATCGACTATTCAAGATCGCTGACGTTCAACTCCGAATGAAATTTGATCAATTTGGATCTTTTCGATCGAAACAAAGCCCATTAAGTTAACTGCACGTTTTATTTACTAATATCGGCTAATTTCCAGATATTACAACACTTTAAATTGGAGTCGATTGAAAATTAACGAAAGAAAAAACAACAACAACAACAATGTAAAATGTCTTAAATGTCAAAAACCGAAACAAAAAAAGTAGACATTTTCAAAGACGGCAGCTGCGTGTAGCAAAAACAAACAGCAACAATCATCGTCATCAACACCATCAGCGCCATTTGTTGGGCGGATCGATTACTAACCAACCCAAGAGTCCGGGATCGTGAGTGGGCATGAATGGGTTGTGAATCGATTTTCTGCCAATTAGAAATCGTGTTTCATCTTTCTGAACGTCTCGATCGCGTCAGCTGGAGTCACTCAAAGGCCCTTGGTAGATTAGACTCCTCAGGTGTGCGCCGAAAAAACCTTTAAGGAATCGTTTAGCTCTCGTGTAATTGTCCTATCGAGTCAAATTACCTTAGATGGTTGAGTGAACGAGCTTGTGATTTTTTGATAATGTAAGTCAGTTGACCAAGATTGAAAAAAAAAGATTTTTGTGACTATGAAATACGTGATGTTAAATTATGAAACAGATGTTTAATTTTCTCCATTGTGAAATATTCGCCCTTAAATTATGCAAGTTTATTAAATTTCACAAGCAACAGGCTTATCATTTTCTATTATAAGTATAGACTGTTTTGAAAATTATAAATACTTTTTCTTTCTTTAATAATAGAAACAATTATTTATTTAAACATTTTATTTCCAATCATATTGCAAAATAGAATTCTTTCCATTTTTAATTCATTGAGCATTAGTATTTGTAGGGTAAACGAGTTCTAATACTTTTTTTCTGTTAACCGTACGCATCAGATTCTGCACAGTGCTTTCTCCGATCATTTTTACCATTGTAGGCCAATCTTTCTTAAATTTTTCTACAATGTCCGCTGGTTTCATGCGTTTCCTCTGATTTGCCTTCGTCAAAGCTGAAAAAGTTTCGATTGAGCGAGTCTCTGGATAGTTTGGTGGGTTCATGTCATACATTAAACTTGTTGACGTCATACCACCATAATGCATCCTTAGAGTAGTGGCATGAAGCAAGATCAGGCCAAAAGATTGTGAGATTGTTATGCTGTTCGATTAAGGACAGCGAACTTTTTTGTAAACACTCTTGGACGTTAATTTTGTCATTTATTTCCAGCAAACATGAAATCGTATCAGAACTGATAACTTAAGTCGTTTACAATGGTGTTGCGAATCGCAATTCCAACTGCATAATGAAAAGATCGTATATAATGTCGTCTGAAGTCAAATAATTGGAAATGTTTGTAAATTTTGGAATGATGCTCTCGCGCGGCCGATTTTAATGTGGCATCGCTACGGATAACGTCTAATTGGTGTAGATTTCTTCGTTTTAGAGAGATGTTAAATTTATGTATGGAAATTGCTTCCACTTTGGTAGGTAAATGCTGCTTTACAAATTTTATACGATCATTCCATAATGTATATGAAAGGCATATCAAAACAACATATGAATATGGCTACAATAGTGTTTAATTTGTTTTATGTTATTTAGCCATCAGCACAACTAAAGACAAATTAGGCCGTACAGCTACAAAATGTTTGCTGGGTTGTATCTGTTGTTATGAATGGACGAGACGTTTTACCGCATTCGCATATTGCTTGCCACACCATAACCTTCTTTCCAATTATTTCAGTGTAAATTGCTTTCAATGATTCAGGAACATCCTTTTCCTTCGATGAGGTATAGAATTGTGATCCAGGCAGAGCTTTATAATCGAGTTTAATGAAGGTTATATCATCCATGATAACGCCAACCCGATTTCTTGGCCAGAAGTTAGTCGTAGAGTTTTGATTTTGGATTTTTAATTACGGATTCAAACCTTTTCCTGACCCGGGATCCTGAATTTTGGTCTCTAAATCTTTACCTATTATTGATGGAGATCCTGGTTTCTGATACTACACCCATAGAAGAGGTTGCAAAAATCCAATGCCTTTTTAGCAAATCTCTGTGCCGATAATGCTCTGAAATGTGCACTGTGCCGAAGACGGTATGTTTGAAAAACCGTAACTGGCATAAGGACTCGGCTCCCAACCAAAATTATTCATGACCACTACATTCAAGCGAAACAAGAAAAACATTTTATGGGATTTCCTTCCTATTGGATAATTCATCCCAGAAACAAGAAAATAATAATTAAAACCACAGCGCTGTAGTGAGAATCGAACTCACATCACCAAATGTATCGTCTTGCCAGTCCGACATTCTAACCAGTGTACTATTCGAGCTTCATGCAGGACGAGGTATATTTGTCATACCCAAGCAACATTTTAAACTCTGAATGGTTTTATAAAAAAAAATAGTTGTTGTATAAGGGATTTATAAAGTATTTTTTGCTTTGTAACGTAATTTATAAGGAACTCTATATGATTGCCCTTTAAGATAGCTTAAAAACCACTATAGAATCTTTTTATAGAACTTCTGTCAAAATTTGTGTTGGTTTTATAACCATTAATTTTTTTGGTTTAGAAGAGCGCTAAAAAGCAATTATTAAACCTCTCTAGAAAACCAACCTTGAAGAAAACAACAACAAAGAATGTTTTATAACCTTTATTTTTTTTGGTTTTGTAGAGCACTACAAAGCAATTATTAAACCTCTCTAGAAAACCAACAAAGAATGACAGTTCAAATCCGATCGAAATGTCAAAATGATGGATGATATACTAATATGCCAGAGAAAGTTAATTTACTTTTCCGTTCTTTCAAACTCTTTCCATCCTAACAATAAGCTTTGGAGACATTTCTCAAATGGTGTGTGCTGTATCTACCTGTTGAAATAAGCATGTGCAAAGTGTTACTAAATGGCCATTAAAATATACAGCTATCTTTCGTTGCAATCTGAAAGCCCGAAAAATTTCTCATGCATTTCTATTTTCAGTCGTACAGAAAAAGAACAATCAGGTTTTCCAATTCAATTTTTATTAATAATGATCGTATTAAAATTTTATAAACAAAAAACTTCCACGTCCTGTTTGCAATCTTCCAGATTCGGAACATGTAGAGAACTTTTTTCTTCCGTCTCCCGCTGCGTGTTGTTTTTTTTCGATATTCATTTCACCTTCTGGCCCGGTCAGGAAAAGCCCTCTGTTCCGATCGATTTTCTAGGGGACATATTGAAGTAGCTGCACATATTCCAGCTGGTTTTAGTTTTACAGCCTTCCGGCATCTTCTATTAACAATGTAAAGCTGACATCCGGGTACAAAATTGCAGACCAACCTAAAATCCGGAAATTCTGTTGTTGAATGTAGAATAAAAAACCATTAAAAATATTTACCTAAACGTGTCTGAACGTAGGGAATCAATCCGGCCACTTCCATCCTCTGGTCCCGGCAGCATCGCAAAAATTTTCCGTGAAAGATTTGATTGAGGAGATTGAATGTTTTGTTTTTGACTATCTTTTTTGTTTTGTTTTTTTTTTTTTTTTGTGTCGAACTGTCAGTTGCACTGAAACAAGAACACTTAAGAAGATCCCTGAAAATGCCGTTTGGTTTTATAAGGGGCAAAACTGATTTATGTAAGAAAAGTTGTTCTTGAAATTACATTTTTCCAGAAAACATGGTTTTATGATCGATTTCTTCAAGTCAAAGAGGTGTTTTCAATGAACCGCCATTTTTTACTGCAATAATGAGAATTAACAATTATTCCGCCTTGAATATTATGATAAATAGGGTTATTTATCACAAATTGGAACCAGAAAAGCTATTAAAATTGAATACATTATCGAAAGTTGACAAAGCGAACTAAAATTTAAGAGCTGAAATTAATTAGAGTTATATTTTATTGAAAAAAAAATTCATGAAATCTTTTATTTCGGAAAATTTCAAGGGCGCGCGGATTCTATAGAAGTTTTTGAAAAAAATAATCGACAAAATTGAAAGCGCAACAACTTTATCCATTAAGAATAAAAAAAAATGATTGTGATATTTCAAATAATTATAATGCCTTATTTTTGGGTCTTGGTCGAAAAAAAAAAAATTCTTATGATTAAGATTATTTTATTTTAAAAAATGCCATTTCAAAACCCTTTTTCGGAAAAAAAATTAACGATATTTTTGTTCAGTGCAAATCGAACTAATTATCTAGAACAAGCCTTGAACAAAACCCTTTTGAGTCCATATGGTTGTATAGGATGGGCACTACAGAACCTCCTGTAGGTGGGCCTTTTTACACTTATAGGTGTTTTATTGATGTTTTAATGTGGTTTATATAGCTGAACGTTGTTTTATAACAAAGTTTTGAATAGCCCTTCCAGTTTCTTTTAAAACTAAAATTGTTACTTGGGATAGGCTTTCTGTTACCGATCAATCACAAAAAACGTACAACGGCGGCTTCCCGGCGTTTGGCCTCCTTTCAATGCATTCCTTTGTCTTAAGATGGAAACGGAAAAGGGAACGGGAGTGAAGGAACGGGAATCCCATTGAATGAGAACTGTGCTTTGCTTACTGCCTGCTATTACATACACACGCTACATATACACAGCTGCTAAAGCCGGGCAGCTTGGCCGTTGGTTGTTTGCCGATGAATTGAAGGAATGTTTTTGTTGTTGCTTTTGCTACATACACACGCACAGCTTAGCCGGTGGTTGTTTGCCGGTTGATTGAATTAGAAGGATGTTTTTGTTGTTGCTTTTGCTACATTCACACGCACAGTGCTCGGTTCGCTGGCTGCCTGGTGTTGGCCGGTATTTATTTCCATCCTTCTTCAGCTTGTGATGCGATGGGGAGGGACGCAAAAACGTTTTTATTTTGTTTCATTCAGACATACGCAATTCGGTTGCGCTGGGAGGTTAATGCCGGTGGGCGCAAATCGAATCAGTGCCGGTCGCGTTATCTTCTTGTACCAATGATGCTATGAAATTGACTACACGCCATTGGCACAGAGGCTGAATTTTGGGTGTATTATTTATTTATACTGAAATCGGATTCTGGTCCTTACCTTGATCATGGATCCTATTGATTATTATGGAAGTTTATACTCAGGTTTATATTTTGATCTTAGACCCTAGATCTGACTTCGGCATCTTGATGCTGATCTTGATCATGATAATATACAGATCTCTTTCGTTTTTGGCAACATTGATGAGTAACGACAGAAATATTAAATATTATTTAAAAAACATTGGTATTTCATTATTTTAAAAATAAAATAATCGCTGATTTTATTCAGAATAATTCTGTACGTTACAATTCAAAGTACATCAAAATCAAATCTACGCTTTTGCCGGTAAGTCAAAGATACATAAATTTTCGAAAATAATTTTCCTTATTCTTAATTATAAGTTTGCTGACTAATTTAGATTATATATTTTAAGCTGACTAGTTTACAAATTTGAAATCAATAATTTCTAAATACAAGAAAGCGAATATGATTTGAAATTTTGAATAATTTGAAGCTTCGGAAACTCCACGGCAATATCTTCAGTTTAAAAAAAAAAGTTCATCAAGATTTTGGAATCTGGAATCTTTTTGAATTGCATCATCCTCTTTTCGAAATGATGTTGCTTTTCATCATGGCAAGAAGTTATAAGCATTAAAAATATTTTTTCTTCGCGAGGAATTTACCACATTGTGGCATTCTTCCCTTACTCCCTGAAAATATTTCCGCATTGAAAAGTAATAAAATCAGTTTTTTAATAAAAAAAAACAGAAAATCATAAATTTTGAAACAAAATATTAAATGAGATGCACGATTTCGAATTTAAAAAATGCATTAGGATTTTGAATTAACATCATAAACCGAAAATTAATATAAGAACTTGTCGGAAATCGACTATAAAAAATGATAATTAGAGCTCGGATTCAAAGCTCATAGTTAAAAAAAACTGTTTATTGATTACAGTTGATTTCAGTTTCTATTCCTCATTAACAAATAAAGGGTTGTAGATTTCGGGATTATAATCTTATGTAGAATTTAGAATAAGGTATCTTTAATTCTTCCCGGACGAATCCGGACTAGGTTAATCCGGACAATTTTGTTTGAAAACCAGGCAAAATCCGGGCATGGGACTTTTGAATTTGGTCAAAACCATCTAATTATTCAAAAATATTAAGAAGAAAACACTTGTAACATTCTGATTTCCATTTAAACACATCAGCAAATTATTAATCGTATTTTCGGCTTCCAAAAAAATCGTTCATGATTTTTAAAATACAACTTTCTAGAAAATAATTCGATAACGAACGCAGAAATCGAATTTGAATTTGAAGTTTTTGTGAGGTTTTGCAAATAAAGTGAAAAAATTGGGGCATTTTTCAACGAAATCTGTGCAACCGGGCCAGACCAAACTTTTCGTTAATTTTGTCTAAAAAACCGGGAAAACTTGCAAGCTTTATTTGAAAGCTTTGAATTACTTCTACGGTTAGGAATTTTCTAAAAAGAAAACAAATATTAATTTACATTTTCAAAAATTTAAACAACGCACATAATAAAGTTTAATTTAATAAGAAGAAGGAGGAAAGTTATTTTATGATGAACATATTTAGTGAACAAGGTCAGAAATTAAAACATTTTTTTATGTTCGAATTATTCCAGTTTAAAAAATTTAAGGCTAATTTTATTTAAAGTACGACAACCCAGACAACCAGAAGTCGTATTTTATTTTACAGATTATATCGTACAGAATGTTATTTAAACTCATTTTCGTAGATCTGAACCTACAATGTGCGGCCCATGCATATTCTTTATCGTATTTCAATACATTACATGATTTTATTACTACAATACAGTCGAAATCAAGAAATTGTGTGCTAATGTACCTATATGGACTCCAAAATAATACGTACGTACTGGTTTTGCTGCTTTATATACGATATGTTACACGTTTATTTTCACGTATATTAGTGTTGCAAATTCGAAATACCCGTCAAATGGTTTTTCTGGGACGATGATCAGCCATGATTGACAGATTTTGTCGTGCTATGCATAAAATTATTCGAAGGTAAGATTTTTTTTAACATGAAATACGAATTATATTATCATAACAACCAGATGTTAGATCTTAACAGAAAGAAAATACGCTCGCAACTTTGCTTGCCACTAGGAGATAAATGCTATAAAATCGTATATAACTGCATTGATTCGTAATAATGTGCATGCAATCGTATACCTATGCAAATTAATTCGCATGTATGATTTTCGTAAAACGTATTTACTGGCAATCTTAAAAGAATACAAATTAGTTCAATTAAATCGTATATGATAATACAACATCGATGATTGGACTCGTATTTAATGAGGCTTCAAAATGCTAATATATTTTTAGTTCATCGATGGCGTGTTCTACGATTTAAAAGATTTTAGTTATAGAAATATACGATTTGCCTTTGGTTTAATGCCTTTGAAGCAAATCCTCTTGAATTTATATATTCCAGATAGCGTCGAAGAACCATCATGAGCTGCAGATCGTATCGTCAGGGGATCAAGTCCAGGTACTAACAATAACTTCATGAACGTTGAAAAAAAATCAGCAATCAAGCAAATAAAAAATTTGTACGATATAAACTTGAATTTGACAGTAAAAAAAGCATTTCTTTGAAATAATCTTATTTTTATTATTTTTGGGGATGAATAAACCAATTGGTTTAAAGTACAATAAAAATAATAATCTTTTTTTTATTCAACTGACGACAAATGAGAGCCCTGCACTCAAGTAGCAAAAGACGACCAAATAAATCGTCAAACTTTCCATATTGTTACGAAAAATGTCGTATATTACAATCTCAATCATCTATATGATGATGTAAATTGTCATAGTATATTTCAAAAAGAATCAGGGTAGTCGTAAATGATGCGCATGACAAGTCGTGCAAATCGTAATTTAATACAATCCAAATCAAGAATATGTTTGCTAATTTACCTATATGGCCTCCAAAATTATACAAATTCGAAATACCCACCAAATGGTTGTCTGGGTACGGTAGACCTGGACTACATGTTCGAATTATACCTGTACCTTAAATCTATCGATCTCCGTGTTTAACTGTCTTTTTCCCTTTTTATCTTCTTCCTTTTCACTATAGTAGTTTTAAATATTGAACTGTAAATACAAAAACTTTACTTCACATATTCGCTGATCTGGGCCATTTCGAACTAAAAACAGTGTAAAAAAACTTGGTAAATTAGATCTAAGCAACTTATGTTTTGTGTACGAAAAAGACAAAGGCACCTTGGCTCCGTTAAACTAAAAGGTTTGAGCCGTTTCAAATAAACGTATTATTAAAAAAAACATAATTCATAAAATGCACTAGGTTCATGGCAACTGCTCTCCAATTTCTCAAACATCCTACATTCGCCAGATCACGCTTCACTTTCGCAATAAATATATACTCACCAGAAGCCAATTTCATACCGATTTTAGTGATACAATGACATATGCGCTGCGATACAGGGTGCGTCCATAAACAAAAGTAATGATGCAAAGATTTCAAGAATTCTTTGAGGGTTTCCGAAGAAATTGTTTTATTAGGATGCACCCGAATACAGTTTCAAGCCGCCAAACTTCCAAAAGTGGCAATTGACACTCAAGATCGGATTAGAGATAAATACCGCGACAAAATCAAAACCGGAAAACGCCAAAATTCGGCTTCTCATATCTTAGAAATCACGGTTCCAAATTCTACAAATTTAGTGTCCTTGAGCTGTCAAAAGTGTTGTATTTAATTTTGCAGAACCATGTTTCAATATAAAACTTATGACAATTGTGTTTTGCTTCTAAGTGTAGCCCACTCAAGACAAGCGAAAACACGAGATATCTCGTATTTGGTCCACTATGTGTTATGATATGGAAAATTATTTATTACTCATAACTCAAAATTCATAATATTTGACTTTCTTGGCCTTGAACGTTTGATTTAAAAGTCAAATCAAACTTAATTTTATCTCATTTTGATATGTTTATCATAGTAGGATTTAAACTGCAATTTCTTAGGAAATAAATTTTTAAGAAATTCAAATATTATCTTAAAAGATAATTTCGAAATTCTTCGTTAAAAAACTGGACTGAACTTTGTACATTTCACCGCTCGGGTCCCAGGACTGGCAAACGACAACGACGTCGGCAAGGAAGCTGTTTGCTGGTTTGAACTGCCAACATCATTGCACCTGAGAAGGAGGATAAAAAAATGCCGCCAAAGATCTTGCCAAACACGAGCGAGCGAACCTTTATTCAATTCGCACACAGAGAGTTCCGTCATGTTCACAACAGCTCAGAGCAAAGCAAACATCAGTCGCGAATTGCGATCGTGTCCTACTCGTACAAAAAAAAAACCGATCGCGGTAGCACAAGACAAACGAGCTCCCGGCTGACGACCCGACGAGCGAGTGGGTGGCTCTCAGCTCAGAGTTCAACTCCCCGGGAGAGCCCCAACTGGCTCTAGGAGGAAGTTGGGAAAGACGGAAACCGTACGATAAAGGGAGCGACGAAGAAACTGCAAGGTAAGAAAAATAAAACAGTTCACTTTCGATTTCGTTAGAGTAGCGAGATCGCGTCGGCCGCTCCGCAACAACAATACGGTACCCCTGAAAGCCAGCTCTCTCGTTTGATCTCTGCTTCTGATCTATTATGAGACCGAACCGGACAGCCAAAACGACGCAACGTAAAAGGATCAGGCCGATCAGCCAGGTGAGAGATAAATTTACGGCAGCGTGGCCGCGTGGAAGGGGTCAGCGATCGGACTCGTGCTGCTTAGCCGGTTCGAGGAATTCCGATCGTTGGACTGCTGCCCCACTTGTTGTGGAGAATAAGACTTTTGGAGTACTCTCTTGAGAGCTATCCAGCTGATCGTGTTAAGAGAAACACCTTTGTGAGCAAGTGAGCCGGCCAGGTGAGCTAAAGAGTTATGTTGAATACCTGAGAAGAAAATATAACGATACATAACGCTGTATCATACGTTATGGTTTAACACTGACCTTACTTAACACATTAGGGACCGCGTAAACATCTAAGCCGGGAATCATAAAATTTCGGCATTAATCAAGAAATCATTGGTCCAAATCACACAAAATTAGTACCTTAGAGTTACTGAAAGTGGTGTGTTGAATTTTGTCGAATAATGTTTCATTATCAAATTCAGAACATTTGAGTTATGCTTCTTACAACTCGACACACCAGCGACAAGCGAAAAAGGGAGGTAGGTATCTTGTATTTGGTGCGCAATGTGTGATCCGTGGACTTCTATAAAACAAGTAATTTAGGGTTTTCAGCATTTTAAGTATGTGCCTACATTTTTATACAAAAAGTATAACAGGTTTTCCAATTAAGAGTAATATAAAAATAAATTATGAAATAAATTTATAATTTAACAGACATTTTTTATACTAAGTTTATAAAAATACTTTCATTATTCAAAAGGATTCCTGCTTTTAAACGAATTACGGACATAAAAGGATTTGATTTAACACGGATTTTGAGGGTGAGACGCTTTGAACATAAAGGAAGAAAGAATTTTATGAATAAACCAACACAAAAAAAAATTAAAAATTCATACAAGGTTCATACCTTTAGATGTAAAATTTTGACTTTCAAAAATTATACGTAAAGAAGTTCAAAACAAAAAGTTGGATGGTTTTTGTATCTTATTCAAATGAACTTAAGAAGGAAAACTAATTTAAGCTTTCAAGATGGTTCTATGATGATTGGATAGTGAAATAAGAGAGTGTTTTTGTATGCCCCTATCATGTTTTTAAAATACTGCTATCCTAAAATAACAGGTTAAATAGAATACGATTTTTCAATCATCAAAACTTTGAATTTAAGCTTTAATTAAC
The DNA here is from genome assembly GCF_029784155.1 of Uranotaenia lowii. Classification (NCBI taxonomy): domain Eukaryota; kingdom Metazoa; phylum Arthropoda; class Insecta; order Diptera; family Culicidae; genus Uranotaenia; species Uranotaenia lowii. The sequence continues at coordinate 104,741,631 of NC_073693.1, read as the reverse complement.
ATCATTCGATAATTGATGACATTAGATAAAAGATGATCTCAAAACAGATTTGAAAAGGTTTCTCTAATGGTTGAACTGCCTCCATAGTATGGACACCCTTACTTTTGTTTTATTCTATAAAATTATAAAAGAATAAGATTTATATAGAAGTTCAGCTTTGTCGTATTGAAGTTATCAGTTTCTTAGCATTTCTAATGAAATTCTACAGAAATATTGCCAAAAAAAAATTTGCCATAAACATAAATAGGCGTATTTAGCCTAAGGTTACCATATCCTGCAACGCCATAAAGAGTACATTGAGAAATATTTTCAAAATTGTAAAGACAAACGCCATTTATTCAAAACCATGATGTTTTAAGTCATTTTTTGCAAGATATGTGACTTAATTGACAATTTCTCAGTATTCAAAGGTTATTCAAAGTTTTCGGTTTTATATTGAGGAAGCACACCAAAAATGATAAAAAAAAACTGCATTTTCAAAAGAGTTTTTAGAGGCGTATTTTTTCACTCTTTAAAAAAATTATATCTGATTCGATCGCTTTTGATTTATGCCCTATACTTTTAAGTAAGTTGTTTTTATGCACATTGCCTACTGTTCAGGAGTTCATTGCATACTCAAAGGCGCTAGTTTTGAACGAAAAATCCAGATTGAAATCATGAATGCCAATGTAAAGTCTGCTTCATTTAATATTGGAACAAATTCTTTTGCTCATTGTGGCGCTCCTAGTGGACGGATTTGGAAACTTTTTTCACCCACGTGTCGGGAAATTCATTACCTTTCACCATGTATTTATGTCATAACACCAAACGATAGCATTTTGTAAACAACCGCCATGGAAGCCGAACGGAGAGATCAAATTGTGCACAGTTTTCTTACGAGTACGAGTACGAGAATTTCTTCGAAACAGCAATGAATAATTTTTTTAATTTTTTTTTATGAAAGAGTAAAGAAAATGCTACATTTGTATGAAAAACAAATTATGAATTCGTTAATAAATGACTGAACTACACGCAATTGTTTGTGTTCCAATATTAAATGAAGCAGACTTTTCATCCGTCGAACTTGGTCAGCACTTGGTCGTACTGCTTTCGAGCACGGATTCTGGCCACATTGTTCTGCTTCAGCGTCCGATTTGGCTGTTTGCTGGCTCGGAATGACCTTATTCCTTCCCGGAGACGAATTCGTTGCACCGTACTGTGAGCGGCCTGGAACTTATTGGCCAAATCGCGGTCTGAAAGATTGGGATTCCTCTTGACGGCCTTGATGACTTTCCCACGCAGTTTCCGGTCGACAGTTCCACTCCGACGCTTCGAATGCGGCTTCCGAGCCGTCGTCAATGTTTCCTTGTACTGCTTGATAACACGCCATACGGTATTTCTGGGCATTTTAAGCTGTTTATCTTGCTTCGATGAAGACAACAATGGATTTTCAAGAAAACTGTGCACAATTTGATCTCTCCGTTCGGCTTCCATGGCGGTTGTTTACAAAATGCTATCGTTTGGTGTTATGACATAAATACATGGTGAAAGTTAATGAATTTCCCGACACGTGGGTGAAAAAAGTTTCCAAATCCGTCCACTAGGAGCGCCACAATGAGCAAAAGAATTTGTTCCAATATTAAATGAAGCAGACTTTACTCGTTATTCCTATCAAAAGGGAGCCATCCTTTGAAACATTTAACAAAAGAAGCAAAACTGAAGTGTTGTGCAACAAATGCATAAAAAGTTGTATTTTTTTTTTATTTATAATAATACAATCTTCATGTATTGGAAGAAATAAGTTAATTGAAATAAGAAAATTTCATTTGATTTCTTTCACCAAAAAAAAGAGTACATTTGGTAAAATTTTACAAAAAAAGAGTACGCTCATTTTTGGATCGAAAAAGAGTACATGTACTCTTAAAAGAGTACGTATGGTATCCCTAAACTTACCCCTTTTTAAGTAGGGTGAAAATCGCATGTTTTTGTAAATGTTAAAATAACTGGTTAAACCATTTTTTTTATCTCGTCAATTTTATGTTCCATGATCCTTAAAACTTTTGATATACAATCGATATGGTTATCTGCGGACATAAGGTTTCAGAAACTATTGAGTTTATTAAGTGTTGATGGCAAATGGCATGGCAAATGATGGTACTTGGCAAAAAAAAATATCAACATGATTTCAACATGGAAAGGTATTTGAAGGCTTCTATGACTGTTACAAACCTTTCGATATAAATTTCTTAGGGAAATTGCTATATCAATGTTAAAGGCATTTATTGGAAGGATATTGTAAAAAAAATATCCAATTAATGAAAATGTTCGATAGCTGCGCTGGTTCTAGGTAAGTCCTTGGAATGTCCACTTGTCCACTTGCAATCGGGTACCTGATAACAAAGTGATTAAAATGGTGAAAAGATGCTGTCCAAGACAGTTTTTTCAGCGCTTAATTTCTTTTATTCTGCTACCGTTGGTTAAACGAAAGGGGATGATTTCGAAGATGCTGCTTACTGGTAGTCGTTTGTTGGTAGCTGTAGTCAGCCACCTATCGGTGGGGTGCTTCAGGGATTCGAGTAGTAAACGATAAGAAAATGATAGTCCTAATAAGGCTAGCTGATTCCCCTGTGATATCCATTGCATCGACTTATTTGCAAATCAATTTTAGATATGGGGATTTTTTTATTATCTGACGGGTTTGCGCCGGGGGTCTTCAGATTTTCCCCAAATGCAAGGCCAATGCAACGGGGGGGGGGGGGGGGGGGGTTTTAGGGGTTTAACCCCTAAAGTTCAAGAAATGAATTTATCGAAGTAACGGGAAACTTCTAGAGCCAAAAAACTACTTTAATAAAAAGTGTTGACAAACATGTCAGAAAATTGGCTCGCCTCCGGCGGAATTTAGTCTTACATCATTCTAAGCCTAGGACATTGCATTTTTTTTCGTACAGAAACTGAAACTAGTTTTTATTTTAAACTTTTTGTATTAAAACTCAAATCTTGACACTCAAAAATCTTACCTCATCTTTGAAATGGGGGTTTTTAAGAAGTGTTACTAAACAAGCTCAGAATTTGAAATCTTATGATTTACTTCTTACGATACTCAACAGGATCAGTAAATAACATCTGAAACCTAGTATCCATTACTTCGTTACTAATCACTTTGATTCTAAACAACCATAGTCATTTCAAATCTCATGCTGATATGGCAAATTCTTCGATATCCAATATCACCCTCAATTCTATTTTGTTATTCTTTTTCTTCTAAATGCTAAACTCCACTTTCTAAAGGATTTTGATAAATTACACAAGTCCACAAAATTCACATTTTTCCAAGGTGCACGTCGTTTGCAAACCGTTTTTTGCAAACAATTTGAGAACTTTTTTTTTCTATCAGCTTATTTTAAATAATTTTCAAAAATAGAATCGTTTAAGAAATTTCAAATTTAAAATAAAGGTTCAAAATCAATCATCAACGTTCCAGGAGACCGCAAGTAATTTTGACTTCTGCAAAAATAACGTTAGAGAATTTTTTTTGTCAGCTTTTCCCCATTCTGTTATGTGGGGGAATTTTACAAATTATTAAAGAAATATTAAACTAAACTTAATTCTTAAGAAAAAATTATCGATGTTTTTAAAGGAATATTTAAATTATAAGTTGAAGTTTTGAGGTCTACAACAAATTTGTTAAATGAAATAAAACCTCCTTAAAACTTTCTTTTGTAAAGTCTGAACTACTTTTAGTGATATCTTTTAAAATGTCCAAATATTCTATAATTTAAGTTTTTAGCGTCACTGTATATCTGGAAAGACTTATCTAGGCAAAATATCAATGTTTGATCTAATGGAGGATAATAATTCAAATTCATAATCATGTCTTACATGAAGGTTTGTTGGTTCATCAGTTAACAATGATTGATTTTACTTAAATCTGATTCATTTTTTTACTCATAAACGCCATACCATCAAAACTATACAAAATCTGATAAAAAATATGAAATAATTTCTTTCTACAATGTTTAAAAACTTATCTTTTCATCCCCATATTTTGCAATTACTTTTAAACAAATTTACCAAATTTTCAAGTCCTTCCTTTATTTTTCAAAAGTAATTTTCTGTGTTTAATCTTTTGAAGCCTTTTAATCTAAATTTTTTATCACTAGAACATTGTTTGTACTTTTTGTCCTTGGCAGGATCCAATTTTTCAATTGACGGCTACCAAATATTCAGAGCTTGAAATTTTAAACTATAAAGAATAAATTAAACTTTCTTTAAAATTTTTCTAAAAACAAAATTTCGCAACCCATATTAATCAGAATAAGCTTTCAATGATGAATTGAACATGCCTTTCTTAACTGGAAGATTTTTAATATAATTTGAACTCTAACTTGGATCACTGGCAGCCTTTAAAGAAAATTAATCAAATTAAAATTTAAATAAAATTAAATTGAATCACCAACTATGTGTTTTGAATAAATTCTCTTAGGTCCAATAGTTTCAATTCAATTTAATTCTAAAATTTAATTCGAATTCATTTTTTGGTGTTTCGAAAGTATTGATTCCAATTTTTTTAGTTAATAGACCGCGTAAAACTTATTTTCAAGCAAATCTCTTATAAGGATCATTATCTTGAATAATTTATTAATGTTTTACAGGAGAATGCATTGATTTGAAATTTTGATTCTGATAAATTTTGAATCGTAACAGTTTTTTTCAAGTTTGTGTGATGGTCATAAGAAGGAAAATTGTTTTAGAAATAAATATCCTTAATTATTGTGCATTTTTGGTGTTGATATTATTTTTATCAGAACTTGAATTTCGAAAACCCCCCCATGAACGGGTCTTTCGCACGGGCCTGCCCAAATGGTTCATTTTCACGACTAAGAAACACATGTATTTTTTTCAGATTTCTAACATTTTTATTTTTTGAGTAAGCTTCGGTTAGATTTTTTTTTGTAAATTAAAAATAACCATATTTAAAAGCTATGTATATAACTCTGTTAATTTTCAACGGAAATTATAAAAAAGCACATCAAAATGCATTTAAATTTTATCAGCTTTCCAAATAGTATACTTAAAAAAATGACCTTCAACATGAAAAAGTGCAAAAAATACCATTTTAAAGCTCATTTTATGATGCAACTTTCACCTGAAGACACCAAAGTAGGCCAACAACTCCTTGAAGAGTTATAAAAGAAATAATAACAATCAATCTCTTTTTATGCATTGAAATCAAACAGTGGTCGAACAACTGCACTAACATGTGGAAGTAGCGCGCACTTCTAACAACATGGAATGAAAAGAACTAATCAAAGCAGGTAAAAACACTATTTTTTCGTGCTTTGTAGAGTGTTTGCAGCAAAACTGACTTCATGTTATATCCAATAATCTTATAACGTGTTCGTTTATACCCAGTTTTGCACATATTGCTGTCATTTTTAGTAGTTTATAGTCTCAGTTTTGCATCCGTAATGCCCCAGATTTGATCTGACAATGGACGGTCAAACACTGAAGATTTGCATGTGAGCGAGTGAGGTAGCAATACACTGACGACGAATTATGGCGAAGTATTCTTGTTAAATTTGGTGTTCCATCCGAATACATTTTCAAGAATTTTCTGAATTTTTCTCTTCCTTGAATTTTGCTGCTTAAAAAACACACCCGTCACTAACAATCGTAGCCTACTCTTTTCTTTATAAAAAATGTTGTTAGCGTACGTTTTATTTGAGACCCTCCCTAATTTTTGGGTGAAGTCGGAAAGAAGAAGGCAAGTCTCTATTCATATTATATTTGGCACTAGCTGACCCGGTGTGCTTTGCTACACCTTTCAAAATCAAATTATATCTTAAAAAATTATTTAAAAAAAATTATAAGTTTTATCGGCATTATTTTAAATCAAATTATAACATAATTCATGAGCAACCGCTATAAAATGAGAGCTGCAGCTGGAGTTTTGAATTGCAACACAAAGATAACTTAGACTAATATTCTGAATCTTGCTTTATGAATTTGTGTTAATGATCTGATAATTTTAATTTGTCTGGAGGGTTTCAAATTGATTGTACGTAAACAATTTAACTTATAAAATATGGTTGTTTTTGCTTGATATGTTCTGGATCTATGCGAACTGATAAGAGAGCCCCCTCCCCTGTCCTTTTCTTCACCTCTTGCTGTATGGAGGTCGTGATCTTTAATAATCAAATATAGTTTCATTGGTTGATAAGTTTTTAAGCTTTACAACAAAATGTATATGAAGCCTCCTTCTTTCTTCCCCTTTCTACACTGTAAAACGTAAGGGTCTATAACAATCGTAGGAACATATCTCGTAACCAAGTTCTTTTCCATGTCATATATGTGTCCTTTTGTTGGCTTCGTTAGAACTTATTCGTTGAGAACTCGTGCTAACACAATTGTATTGGGCTCACCTCCCTCCTCCTTTGTACCTACTCACTGAAAGTGTGTCAGATAATCATAGAATCATACCAAAATGATTTTCCATGTTAAGTTTTGGCAATTTCTCGGATTTTGTTAAAAAAAAAAGTTAAATGTAAGCCTCCTCTTCCCTTCCTATATTCCTAATTCTGTCATCCTACTACAAGAAAGGAATTGTTTCACATAGAAAAAGTATTTTTCGTACTCAAATACTTTTTGATGCCAAATTTGGTTTTTGCTCGATTCATTCTCGAGCTATGCAAAAAAAATTGTATGGAAGCCCCCCTTTCCGCTAAAAAAGATGGGGCCCCAATTTACAATAGAAACATTTCTCGTATCCAAATACCTTCACATGCCAAATATGGTTCAATTTGATCGATCAACTCTCCAGTTATACTGAAAATTGTAAGGGAGACCTCTACCCCCCCCCTTTTCATCCACCTCTTTGGAGGAGTAGGGATACCAAATATTCATAGAAGCATTTCTCGTACCCAAATATCGTTCCATGTCAAATTTGGTTCCATTTGCTGTTGTAGTTCTTGATATATGCAGTAATAACTGTATGAAACTTCCCTCCCTCTTTCCTTTCTCCCTGCTAGAAAAAAGGAAGGCGTCTCAAACAATCATAAGAATATGTCACGTTCCCAAATACCCGCCCATACCAAATTTGGTTCCATTAGCTTAATTAGTTATTGAGTTATGAAGAAATTATTAAAGAGGCCCCCTCCCTCCTTTATATCTCCCTACTGGAAAGAAGGAGGGGTCCTAGATAATCATAGAAATATTTTTTTTGTATCCAAATACCCTCCCATGCCAAATTTGGTTCCATTTGCTTTATTAGTTTTTGAGTTATGTATAAAAATATGAAAGAGGCCCCCTCCCCCTTTCTACTGGAAAGAGGGAGGGGTCTCAAATAATCATTGAAATATTTTTCGTATCAAAATACCATTCCATGCCAAATTTGGTTCCAATATCTTGAATAGTCTTCGAGTTATATGAAAAATTGTAAGGTAGCCCCCCTCCCCCCTTCCTAATATCCCACTGAGAAGAGGGAGGGGTGCCTTATATTCATAGAAATATTCCCCGTCCCCAAATTCCACCCCATGCCAAATTTGATACCATTTGCTTGATTGGTTCTCGAGTTATGCAAAAAATAGTCTATTGTTTGGGAGGCCCCTCCCCCCCTTACTGTTAGGGGGAGGGGTCTCAAACCATAATAGGAACCTTCTCCGGCCTCCAATACCCCTACCTGCCAAGTTTCACGTAAATTGGTTCAGTAGTTTCTGAGTCTATAGGGAACAGACAGACAGACAGACAGAAATTCATTTTTATATACATAGATAATTTGAAAACTTATTAGACAAATAAAGCGAAATATTACCTCGTTTAAATACTAAAGTCTGTTTCACATAGAATCTGGTCGCATCTTTCCATTTACTGAAGCGCTTCTAGTTGTCACATCGCGAATCTATTGACAGTGTTTTGATCCGAAAGGTTTGTTTACTTAGTGGTGAAAATTTCATCAAGATTGAAGCAGTCAGTCAAAAGTTATCGACGATGGAACGCGAAAGGCAAGAGAAAATTCTGCACACTCACGTAGAGAAACCGACGTGGTCAGGGGTAAAGATCGCGAAATTCCTGAAATATCCAAAATCGACTGTAAATTCGGTGCTGCAACGTTACCAGGAGACCCTTACGGTGGATCGAGCAAAAAAAAAACAGGCGTAAAAGTGGAATATATGACCGGAAGCTGCGAGCAAAGGTAATTCGATCAGTTCACAATAATCCTGGAATCTCCTTGCGTGATTTGGCGAAAAAGCTCAAGACGAACCACAGTACAGCTCGACGAATTTGTTTGCGAGAAGGCTTGCGGTCGTGTCATGCGAGCAAACACCCCAACAGGACGCTGAAACAAAACCTGGTTGCCAAAACCAGGGCAAGGAAGTTGTACGAGAAAGTGTTGACCAAGTACAACGGATGCATTTTGATGGACGACGAGACTTACGTCCAAATGGATTTTGGACAAATACCCAGTAACAAATTTTACCTTGCGAAGCGTAAAGGGAATGATGCGGGTAGATTCAAGTTTGTTATCGCAGATAAATTTGCTCGTAAGTTGATGATTTGGCAAGGGATCTGTAGTTGTGGGAATATGACTAAGATTTTCATCACTGGGGTCACAATGAATGGAAATGTTCACAAAGAAGAATGTCTCCAGAAGAGGGTTTTGCCATTCATTCGGTCCCACAAAGGTCCGGTGAAGTTCTGGCTGGACCTGGCAAGCTGCCACTACAGCCGGAATGTCGTTAAATGGTATAAGGAGAACAAGATCGATTTTGTTGAAAAAAGTATCAATCCACCAAACTGTCCGGATTTTCGTCCCACCGAGAAATATTGGGCAAAAGTTAAGGGAAAACTGAAGAAATGTGGCAGAACCATGGAAAAACCCGCTCAAATGGAAATGTGGTGGAACAAGATGGCGAATGAGGTTACCAGCAGTAATGTGCAGAAAATGATGGGTGGTATCACAAAAATTTTTTGTAAAAATCATCCGAGAAGCTGACGAAGGATTTTTATGTATTTATTTCCTTAAAGTGCAATAAAAACCCTACAAAATGACATTTTTACTTTTGTTGTACGTTATTTCTTTGCGGAGAAATTATCTATTTTATCCGACCAGATTCTATGTGAAACATACTTTATAAAGGGTGATACGGTCAAAATTTGGTCAATATCAACTTGACGTATTTCTTTCAATTTTGCATTTAAAAAACCTGAACACCCCTCATTTTGAATGTGTGTGTGTAGAATGTTGCTCCTATTTTGATTTTGGAATTCACTCTTCATTTGTCAAAATGCCGTCCAAGGAAGAAGAGCAGCGTATCAAAATTTTGCTCGCGCATCACGAAAATCCAAGCTACTCGCACGCAAAGCTGGCAAAAACGCTAAAAGTTGCCAAATCAACCGTTACAAATGTAATTAAAGTGTTTGGGGAACGTTTGTCGACAGCCAGGAAGTCTTAATCGGGGGGAAATCGAAAGCCGGAAGCCGCTGAGACGACAAAGAGAGTTGCCAGTAGTTTCAAGCGAAACCCTAACCTCTCTCTCCGAGATGCCGCCAATAAGCTGAGTGTATCGTCTACAACCGTGTATCGAGCCAAAAAAAGAGCCGGACTATCGACTTACAAGAAGGTAGTGACTCCAAATCGCGATGATAAACAAAATACGACTGCCAAAGCGCGATCCCGGAGGCTGTACACGACGATGCTGACGAAGTTAGACTGCGTGGTAATGGACGACGAAACCTACGTCAAAGCCGACTACAAGCAGCTTCCGGCAAAAGGAAGGGGAAAGGTAGCAGATATTTTCAAGCACATGAAACTGTCAAAGTTCACGAAGAAATATCTGGTTTGGCAAGCCATCTGTACCAGTGGCTTGAAATGCAGCATTATCATAGCTTCTGGGACTGTCAACCAAGAAATTTACGTGAAAGAGTGTTTGAATAAACGTCTGCTGCCTTTCCTGAAGAAACACGGTTGTTCCGTACTGTTTTGGCCGGATTTGGCATCTTGTCATTACGGTAAAAAGGCCATAGAGTTGTACGCCGCGAAAAACGTGCAGGTAGTTCCCTAGAAGACCAAAAAAAACTGCTAAGAACGAGCAGCAGTTCAAGGCAAACTGGCTTCCTGCGGCAAAGAAGGTGGACAAGGTGGCTGTACAAAATCTGATGGCAGGGGTTAAGCGTAAGGCCCGGCAATTCGGATTTGGAAAAGCGGAAGCCTAACTGAATATTTTCCCTGAATTTTATACTAATTAAACTTGAAAATGAAATTTAATTTGATTGTTTAAATAAACGACTTCACCGATTTACACGCGTTTTCCCTTGACCAAACTTTGACCGTATCACCCTTTATGCTTCGTCGTTCATGATGCAGCATTCATCTTTCGTCAGCATGTTGAGGTACAACTTCCTGGCACGGGTTTTGGCGGACTTGTTCTGCTTTTCGTCGCAATAAGGGGCCTATTGTACCTAGAACGTTCATAGCCCAGCCTTAGTTTTGGCCTTCTAGTCAAAACTTTGGCTTAGGTCCAGCTTTTTAGCCACATGCCAAACGGAGGCATTCGGGGTTCGGTTGAAGGCCCCAACTACGCGGTTGTGATTTTTGGTGTTGTACGGAATACTTTTTCCTTCACTTCTGGGCTCCCGATCGGTGGTCAATCGTTCCTCGAACCACTTAATCACTTGCAAGGCCGTGTAATTCACGGTTTTCAACGTTTTAGCGATGGAACGATGCGAAAGATCCTTGTTCTCGTGATGAATGCGCAAGATATGCGAGCTGTTCTTTAACTTCCATTTCCGCGAGTTTGGATCACAGGACTTTAACACTTGCAGAATATAAACAATGCACTTTGAACAAAATCCACACAAATTTTCACTAAATTCTACCCAACGGTTCAAAAGTTAGAGCAATTTTATCGTGGAACACCTTTTAAAAACAAATTGCGTTGCATGTAACCCCTTTTCTTAAGGGGGGGGGGGGGGGGGGATTTGCGTCTAACACTTCAAAAAAATTGATATTTTATTTTCTTATTGTAAAACATTTCAAGAATGTTGTGTCAAATTTTCAAGTCAATCGAAACGAAACTGTAGAAATTATAGGCCTTTATCTCTTCTTATCTAATACTGCAAGACTCCAAACGCAGAAAATTCAAACGCGTTTTCCTCGAAAGCACATTTTTAAAGTCCGTCGACATCGTCATTTGAAAACTACTTAACAGATTCTTTTCAAATTTGGAACATATTTTCTACATATAAAATATCAAACCCCATCGTTTTTCTTTTTTTTTATTTGGGGAGATTTTACAGATAAAAAATGGCGGATTTTTTCGTGAAAAATCGTAGTTTTTACTTCAAACAGCCACAAAAATCTCATAAATTTTTATTTAAGTAAAATAAAAACGTTAGGGTCCAGAAAAACATCTATTAAAAATATTTTGCTCTGATTTTTTGACTTCAGATGATTCTGTGCTGAGATACAGTGTCCACCGCAAATCCTGTTTTCTAAAAGGCATCCTCGAAAGTGCTCCGTCACCGGCTCATTTCCCAATATTTTTCTACGAAAAAAATACTAAATGTTCTTTTAACAATGCTTTGTATAATGCAAAAATTTGAATACATTTGTTTGAAAGATAGCTCTAGAAAAAAATCGTTAAAATGGTGTTTTTTTTACCCGTTAGAACCTACCCCCTTCCCCCCCCCCCCCCCCTTAAATAAAATGAAAATCGCTTGTTTTTAGAAAATTAAAAATAACTTAAGAAACCAATAATTTTTCTGACTACGTCAATTTGATGTTCCATTTACCTGATAACGTTTGATGCATAAGGGGTATGATTATCTGTGGACGGACATACGTTTTTAGAAGCCATAGAAGTTGAAAAGTGTCGCATGTTGCCCAGGTTGACTCATTTAAGCGTATAAAAATAAATTAAAAAATTTCAGATCTTGAAAAACAAATAAAGAGATCAATCTTAAGAAAATAATGTTAAATAATCTTTGTACTGAAATTTTGGCTGGATAAAAAACCCTAATGGCAGTATTAATTTAACCTTAACCGGATGCTTAAAAATATGTCTATTTTAACAACTATTTGCGTAATTTTTTAACGAGGAAGGATGGGTTATTTCGAGGTTGCGTTCTTTTCACAAACTTTGAATCGTTGGAGGTTAAGGGGGACGTTCATATTTTATCTGGTTAAATAAAACCAGAAACGTTTCTGGATAGGATTCAAAAGGCCGTTATTCTCATACATTTTGTCAGCGTTTTGTTTTTCCATTAACTTTCATCCTCGGCTTAAACTGAATTTAGAAGTTTGATTAACCTCCTATTTGTAATAAAATAAAAACTCTAAGTTCTTTTGGAAGATTCCAATAAAATACCTAATACGTCCTACATTTTTATAACTAACATTTATCATACTCTTAGAAAAACTAACCGGCACATTACCGGCTCAGGAACACCAGCCGAAAAGCAGCAGCGCTACCGGTAACGTCAGCCATTCGACTGAGAACCATAGAGCCCCGACACCTGGCACTAAGCTTAGAGCGGGCTTCCACCTGAGAGACCCCCGAGACTTTCCTTCGGTTCGCTTAGCTTCGGGTCCAGAGGAGCCGAACCGAAAAGGGGGGCCCAATCGATCGCACAAAGAGAAAGGTTTTATATACCGATCCCAGGCACGATCGCAATTTCAGTCCGAGCAAAGCACGGGTCGCGAGTTGGTGGTTGGTTTGGGATTTGATCTTTTTTGAGCTGGTGGTTTAGCGCGACGCGACAGTTTTTCCGCGGTGTATACGCCCTCCTCGTTGAGAAGCTTTCGGTGCGGGTCTTTGGGGACCCTTTCGGAGAGTGTCCTGTTTTTTCCGTGGATTAAGTAAGCTTTGGCTGCTGGGGAATTATCTGGATTTGAAAGGAATTATCCTGGAGCACTGTGACTTGAAAGGGTGAGAGATCAAGTTAGGGTTGTGGAAGATTGGCGCAGCCTTTGCGTAATCCCCTCGATTGAGTGTCTCTTGGCAGCGGAAAAGAAATTCGAGCGTAGCTCTAGAGTGTGCCGTCTAGGTGTATGGTGTGCCTTGGACAACCTTGACAAGGTCCGAGCCAAGTGCTTCAACGCTTCATTGTGCAGTGAACCTTCGAAGTGGAAACACCACCTCTGTCTGCTGCTAAGTGGCTTACCAATAATCGATTGGTCGTCCGCGTGTGCGGGAGCTCTAGATGTCACGCATGGATTAATATCAGCACTACTTAGTGGCGGATCGAAATTTTGCGCGCGTGGTACTTTTTTGTTTCTTGGTTTCTAGTGGTAGTTTTTCCGCCGTCCATTCGAAAAACCTTCGAAAGGAAATATCTCGGACCAGAAAGAAAAAAACGCAAAACACAGAGTTGTCCGATCACCGCGTCAATATCGGAAGGCCAACCAACATTAGACCGGACCGGATCGATCGATCAAGTGTGTTAACGTAATACATCCACACGCGTACGCTTCGAGAGCTGCGCTTGTCTTTGTTTCTTAGAAGCTAAGCCAAGCCAATTGGAAACAGAGTGATCTTCGCCAAGTTTGGCGTGTGAAAGTTGGTGCTGCAGGAAAATTTCATTTCAACCGATGAAGACAGGTGGCATTACACCTGCAAAGATTCACATCAAACGCTCTGTCTGTCGGAGGGCTGTCTTGTTAATAATCTGTATCTTTTTTTCTTCTTCTCTACCTTCTGAAGCTTCTGAAGTTGAAAAAGTGTGTGTAAAGTGCCGTGTGCGTGTGCCAAGTTAAATTTTCCTTGTTGCTGCGGAGGAATTTTCCAAGTTTTTAACAACAACAGTTTCGATATGGCCATAGACTGGCGAAAGAGGGCGGCCCCAATGTTGGTGGCGGCCCATGCGGCTTTGATGTTGCTGCTGCTGATCGGCCAAGCAGATGCGGTGCGAGTTTCGCAGACCGGCAGATCCCGATTAACAGGTGAGTTATGGGCCCCTCGTGAATGTGATGGGTACACGTGCGCTGAAGATGAGAGTGAAGATAACAGGCAAGGCTCGTGGAGGGTGACATCAGTCAGTGGGAAACATAAGCGACGAACCTGGTTAGAAGATTTCAATGAGCTAATTTGGTCGATTTTTTTTTATTTGGTGCAAATTATCTTCAATCATATCTTGAAAAGCTCCAACTATTATATCTTTCACTGCATTTGTTCATAGTTATCAAGGCATTATGTTTATGATTATCAATGGAAAATAAATTATTCAGGTCTTTTAAAACTGTTGGAATCGAATTGACATTTGTTTGTGATAAAAGTAGACTAAGAAGCTACTCTTCTAGAGTACTGGGATTTGCTTAAATAAATTCTCTTTTACTCAAAACTTCAAAAATTATAAGCAGTTTATGATTTGGAATGACAGGATAGCCAATTTTTTAACAAATAGTTAGTATAGCTACTATAATTTTGACTATTCGAATTAAATAAAATACAAACTGTTAAATAAGGTTACAATTAAAGAAATTTTTAAGAAACAGTTATTTTTAAACCAAGCGTTTTTAAGTTTGTTGGGAAGTTTTTTTTATCCATAACTTAATTTATAATTTTTTCACATAAAGTTTCACATAATTTTAAAAGCAGATAAATTCTTTGAATCAAAATTTTAATGCATTCTACGGTTATGAATGTTTTGAACACAAATTTAAAAAATTCTTACGTTATTATTTGAAAACACAGATGAGAAAATACTTTGCTGATTTCTATTGACTGTAAGATTAAAAAACTGATTTTTGAACCGAGAAGTTTTTCAACAAAAAATAAAAACTTTGCTTCTAAGCAGGTAATAATTTTTTTTAAACTTATAACCAATTTTTTTAAATTTTACTTAAAATGAGAAACAAGTCTAAAAAATCAGATGAATCACTATGTTTTGTTGATTTGACTTGCTTTTGTAACGCTTTTGACTTATCTCAAGGATGCCCACAAAATGTTTCAAAATTTGATTATTTTGAGAAGCATTAACTATGCATATTGATCACGAATAGCTTCCACTGCTCGGTGGGTCATTCGTCTCTGAGAAATATGATAAATTAGTAAGTAAGTGACTCATGGTTTTGTTTCTATCCGTAAGCCATGTGGAAGCATTAACTTTGAAACTGAGTCGAAGATTCCGGATTTAACTTTTATTTTCAAATACAAATGATAATGAATTTCAATAATCACAATAATTTTTCTTCCAATCGAGGAACTTTCAACAATTTTGTGATTAAAAAAGTATGGTTCTAATTCTATTTTAAGGAAAAAATATTCTAGTTCTTTTACAAACCAATCGATCTTTGATTTTGGACTATTGTTCAGCTCTTTAATAAGCTTTCCAGATTATTTCTAACTCAATCATACAGTTTTTTTCAACCTGAAAAATCCGGTCAATTGCTTTCAAACTTTTTAAATAAAAACCGTCAAAATCCGAGCAGGTCTGATCAAAATTAATGGGTTTTAAAAAAAAAAATAGTTAAGTGTTGAAGAAAAACAATAGAAAATTTAGTTTTTCATTCAGGTACATCAGTTGCGTTCAAATAGTTTTTTTATTGAATTCTACCATAATCATTGATGTTTATTTTATTACATAAAAACATACAGAATGAAAAAATAATAATTCTATTAATGTGTTATGATTATTTTTAAATATAAGAAATCTGGCTTTTAAACATCAATTTTCAACCTAAAGGTACTTTTTCGAAATTTTGTTTAATCAATCCGGAAATAATATGAATAGGTTAATCATCGTAATTTATATTGTAACCTAATTTATCGGTTTTTCGGAAAAAAAACTTTCTGTTGGTCTATAATATTTCATATCATTTATCAATTTAATCAATTTAAGACAGTAAGGACAGTATTCAGAGTAATATCGTTTGAAAAAGTGTTTTAACTATATGGTTATGAGTTCTCATATAAGGAAAGCAAATGTTTAGCAAAAATAAAAGCATTTTTTTTATTTTTTTTTAAATTTTGCTTTAAAAATAATTCCTTTTGCTTTCTACGCAATAAGAACAAGGACATACCTTATCCTTTTTTTTAATGAGTTCGTTGACCAATTTGATTTTCCTACCGCTTTTCCTATAAATTTTATTAATAAAATTACTCAAAATTGCAATACCACATAAATTTTGAGGTCCAGACTGCCTTTAGCAAAACCAAATTTTCAATTCAATGATTTTGGAGTCAACGGAATATTATTGCATAAAAGCTACTTTCGAGAAAACACAGATGTTGTGTTCATTCGTTAGTTAAAGAACGGAAAAAAAATCTAAAAATCTGAAAAATTGCGCTTACAAGTTCTAGTTATTTTCGACACGAATGCCATAAGGGGGCATCCATAAATTACGTAACGTTCCTAGGGGGGGGGAGGGAGTAAGCTCGAGCGTTACGATTTGTGACATGGGGGAGGGGGGGAGGTATGCACATCGTTACGTAACGATTTTTTCCTTGAAAATTTCAATGTACTTAATCGCAGCTATTTTGATTTCATGCAATTTTTGCTAAAATCAGCTTAAAATTTGTAAGCTTCAACATGATTGAAACTGGTTTGTAAACTTTCCTCTTTAAAGATTCTGAGGTAGACACCTTAAAAAGTGTATTTAATATCCGTGAAATAACCGTCGAAAAACCGGATATTTGGTACATTTACCCCCAAGAACTGAATTCAACCTTAAACCGGAAATTTTACTATTTTTTCAAAGGATTTAAAATGCAATTTTGATAACTCAGATGAATATTACTAAGTTGGAGTATATTTAAACAAAATGAAGTAAACTAGGTAATCATTAGTGAAAAACACTGAACAACTCGTAATAAGACAATCAATTTATTTTATTTGAGAGCATCAATGAGTACTAAGAAGCGATTTGGTTTGGATAGATGTCAATTTCGTTTTGAAGAACGTTAAAAAAAATTATGTTAAAATCTTCTTTTGATCTTCGAATATCAGTATTTTAAAACTTGAGAAGATGGAGGGGGGGGGGGGGGGTTATTATCAGCGTTACGTAATTTTCATAGGGGGGTACGTCGAAGTGTTACAATTTGTGACTTACGGGGGGGAGGGGGTCAAAAAAGTGCATTTTTTGCGTTACGTAATTTATGGATGCCGCCTAAGGTCACTAATAAAACTCAAAAAAAAATTGTTTTAGTTATGAAATATCGTATAACATAACTCAAAATCTATCATAAAATCACGAAAATTATCATCACTTATATCCCTTTGGTATTTAGAGCGTCTTTTGACAAATTTTGCAATTATCTTCAGTTAAAAGAGAACAAATAAGCCTAATAAAGATTATTTCTATTGAGTGTGAAATTTTATTTTGAATAATTTTATTTTCCAATAAAAGCTTTAAATTTTTCAAACTAGAGTTTGGTATAATTTTCCCCATAATTTCGAACTATTTGGAAATTTTCAAATACGAAAAATCATTATGAATTTCAAACTGCCAAAGTTTTAAATTTTATTTTACCTTTTGCTTCTCAAATTTGTTTATTTATAAGTAAACCCTTTATAAGCCTGTGTTAGTCTTATACTTTTTTTCAAAAAATGTCAACAGAATGAAAAAAAAAACAATAATGTTATTTTTTACTGTCATGATCGTTTTTAATTTATCTGAGGCCTTATTGAATAATTTGCAGAAAGATCAATCACTCAATAAACTTTAATTTTTCAACTAAGCGATAGCAAATTAAATAAATTAAAATTAAAAAAGACTCTGGAATCATTATTGTAGTAGTTTTTATCATCTTATTGTTAAAAATGAAAACTTTCAATTGATAAGAATTTGTTCCACTTTTCATGAAAAAAAAAACGGTGGAGTGTTGAACAAGAAAAAAATAGAAAAAAAACCAAATCGTATGATTATATATAAATATATTTTTTTATAAAACTTCTAAATAAAAATGAAGGATTTTTAATAATACATAACTTACCTCATATTCAGAAATCTAGACATGCTGATTTTTTTTCATTTAAGATTATTTTGAATGATCCCAGAAAATAAAATGAAAAAAAAAGTTCAAAGGAGAGCAAATTATTGGACGAAAAATGTAGTTTTGTTACGATTTTGTAAGATAATAATTTTGGTCCGATCAATTGATATTTTTTGAATCAATTGTTCATATTCGATTGCTTATCAAGGAATCAGTAGCAACTGTTCCTTAAGTTAGTGGTTTATTTAAGTATATTTCCATTTTGGTCCGAAAATGATCCGAATTCAGTTCCTTTGCTATGTTGCTAATTCGTTTTTTGGATCTCTGCAATTTCGAGAAAAAAATTGTAACTCTTCTTGTTTCAATATTTAAAATGAAAAACAATTTCAAAAGCGAAGAAGCAGCAGTTCTCGAATTTAAATTTCTTCAGAAGGAAATCAGTCGAGAAACTCACAACTCCTGCACTGCCGCAATTCGCAAGACTGTCCCATATGCATTTTCGTCATTTTTCAGTTTATCTCAAAAATCGTTCAAATACAGTTAGTTCTTCAATTTAGACTAAAAACTTGCATAACTTTGTTCTCAACATATATGAAAAAATACCAAGTCATGTCTGTCCCATATGAAATATACCCGCAAAGCTGTCCCATATGTCTATTTTAACAGAATGCTTTAAAATTGCTGCTCTAATTTACGTTAATTTTACAAATATTCATACAATGTGTGCGACAAAATAAGCATTCATTGAAATTACGAAAGTTAGACTAGATAAAACAATACAGTTAAGTCAAAAATAACAATTTCCATAATTTTTACAAGCTAAGTTTAACCTAATTCCACCAAATTATTTTTTTTTAATTTCGCATGAGGCTTATTGAATTATTCGTTGTAAAACATGGAAAATAGTCAGCTACAAAGCCATATTTTTTAGGTTTTCGTCATGCTCTTACTTGCTGCTTGGACTTTCATAAAATCTGTGAACCAAAATATGCGTTCATAGTAGCACACGCTTAAGTCATATTGAATTGATTTTTCTCATCAAATGTTTGCAGCCAAGATACTTTGCTGTTTCTGATTCAGCATTAATTTAATTTGAAGGTATTTATAGTCTTTCTAAAAAGATAATCGATCGAAAAACTTTACAAAATATGATGGTACAGGTTGTTTCATTCATGGAACGTTGTTATTCATTTTATTTTAGAACCACTCAATTCTTATGATAAACTTTTTTTACCTTTGACTATCTAAACATGTTATAAACATCATTTTAAACTTATTTTTATCAGTAAACAACCAGTAAAGTGAATAATACAGCTCAGATAGAGAGAATCAAACGATCAACTGACAAAAGAAAAGCCAAATATGGGACAGCTTTGCGGGTATAAACATCCGCATGCGAAATATACTCGCAAGGCTGTCCCATCATTATTTTTTCCTCTGCATCAACAACTTCCAAATCAAAAACACATTGGACGAAATTCTACAAAAATTATCTTAATATCTGTGAAGAAAGAAGTAGAAAAGGTAAAGTTTCAACCGAGAAATCCACGAAAGTTTATAAAAATCTTTAAAGCCGTTTTTCTCGGTTCGTTGTTTTTGCATATGGGACAGACTTGCCGGCAGCGGCAGTGCACATACTATCGAATAATATTTAATCAAACATAATTTTTTTATCAGATTTTTACAAGAAAAGCTTGACGAATTGATCGGTTTGAGCTCGTAGTAACTGTTGATTCCCATTTAATTCAGCTCCCCTTTTCCATCCCCGCTGGGAAAAATCATACTGATCTTCATATTTCTCGATTCCGGATCCCTCAGTTCCACTCATAAAGGTTTAGTTTTATTATGTCGGCGTTTAAGGAATGTTCTTGCTGCATTTATTCGTCCAGATCCGGTGGCTTACATTTGGGATTCCGCTATTCACATGAAAAAAATTAGTCTTCGATGAATCCCTACGTGATACGTTTCTAGACTAAGGTTGATTTTTTCCCGGACGCATTCGAACCGGGCGAACCCAGGAAATTTTATCTTAAAACCCGGTAAATTTAAATTCGAAATTTTTAACCCAAATTCCGGGCAATATCCGGACAAGTATGGTCACAGATACAGAATATTTAATAATCTAATCAAATAGAAAACACTTGAAATTTTGTTTGTTCCATAAAAACACATCAACAGATTTTCATTTTTTATTTAACGCTTCTAAAACAGCGTTCATAATTTTTCAGATAATACTTGCTCAAAAATATCCGAAACATTTCAATATGCATAGCAGAGATTGCTACAGCCAGGCCAACCATGTGGGAAATTCCGCAAAATAAACTAAAACAAGGGGAGAAGAAAAATTGAAAATCATACACAGTTAAATTTTCATGTGAATACATTTCAACTATTAAATGTATGACTCTTTTTTTTTAATTAGAATAACAGTTATTGATTCAGTCAAAAAATAACATTTTTATTCGATTAACACAACTGAACAGGTTTGAAGTTGTTATTTTGAGTAAAATAAAAACTATGGCCCATCAAAGATGAAAATCAATTATAGAAATTTGTGTTTTATTTCAATACAATTTTTCCAATTTCGCCCAAACCTTGTTTATTGGGTGCAAGAAGTTGTTTGCGATTGATCGAAATTATGAAAAATGGAATTTGCAAGACTAAAGAAATATCAGCAAATTTCCAAAAAATTGCAATTTTTCTGCATACCTTTTCAATATCTCATGTCTCACACGTACCCTAAAACATCGTGATAAAAATACCATGGGCTGAATACTTTTAATCTCAAAAATATTTTTTGTGGGTTCATTACTCAAAAATTACCATGCGTTTCCGAGATATTTGGATTTTCATTATTGATGTATTATAAGAACATCAAAGGGTTAAAAAACATTTTTGAAGTTTGAAAAATGAAAACTTTGATCATCAACTAAAATTTCTCCAGGAAAGATTTATTTTTGTTTTCCGAGCAGGTTTTGATGCTTAAATCATTATCAAACAGTTACCAAAATGAGCCATCAGTGGCAAAATGACAGCATGATATAGTGTTGTATTTTTACCGATGAAAAAATAAGGCATAAATGCCTAAATATGATGAAAAACCAATACCAAAGTAAAGCTCTGTTAGGAAAATGATAGTATAGTAGACTTTTTTTTATCTGGGATTTTAAACTTGTTTGCTTAAATATTCATCCCGTCTAAGCCAAATGAGGCATCATTAAGCTTTCATTCACTATCATAGATCAGAAAAATGAGATCAACATGTGTTTAATTTTTCTGCGACAGCATATCAATCAAATCAAATTAAATTTATTTATCACATCGAAGGATTTTTGAAAGCACAACTCATTCAAAATTGGTAATCAATCGATATCAAAGTGGCATTTTTGTGCTCTCAAAACGCATTTTTAATTGGTGGCTACACGCATCATTTAGGTTTCAGTGAAACCTTAACTTGGACTAATTTTGGTATTCAAAAATGAAAATTGAGACCCAAACTTTGGTTTTGTGCCATCTTTATTCGGGCAAAATGATACAAAATTTTAAAAAATCGAATTATAAATTTACCATAAAAGTTTGCTTGGGATGAATGAGACTTGAGATGATTTTGAAACCCAAAATTGAGTTTTGAATTCAGTTTCCGACTTTAATTGCTTCTTGAAGATGATTTCAATCGAATGTTGCTTGGTTTTGTTTTGGATAAAAATAGTCTAATTTTTTTAAATAAGTATTTTGGATTTTTTTTTAAATTTTTGTACTCCTTGCAAATATCAGTCGTTTTTTGCTTTGCTTATTGTTTTCCTTATGATTCTTTATCTTTTTAACGCAATAGTCAGTCGAAGCGAAATCATTTTTAAACAGATTGACTCCGATCATGTGTCCAAACAAAAAATCTTTTTTAATTTGTTTTATATTGAAACATTAAATTTGAAGTAAATTTTACGATCTTCTAAACTTTAAGTTCGACGAAATTGGTAAAAAATAACCGTAAAATTGTCTCAAATTTTGTGTTTGTAATTTTGAGACAATTTACGAATATAGTGGATTTTTTGTGATTTTTGTAAGGAAATTTTAATTCGAATATTTATTCCTTTCCCTTTTTTTCAATAAATGATAGATGTGAACTTTTGTAATTTGAACGCAGCATGAAAAGGAAGTGAAAAAGTGAGAATTTCATTGAAAAGAACTTTTGATGTCCCGTGCTTATTCACTCATTTTGCGATACGAAGTAGTCGAGCAATGAATGAAACCCTTATTACTTTCAACTTGAAAAAAAAAAAAACAGGTTTATAAGTAATTATTAGAACCAGGCTTTTTTTTTGTTATCTTTGAGGCAAAGCAAACAGGCATGTCTGTTTCGTTCTAGAAACATTATACCTACTCAAGCTTTCATTTGTTCGTTTTTATTGGAAAGTTCATGATTATCAGAATAAACTGCATATAATTATGAATTAGTAATTAATATTTTTATCTCTTTCAGTAATGAGCCCTTGATAACTTATATTTACTTTTTATTTTTTTCATTCCAATTCATATTCTTTTTTTTATCACGACTGGTACAACTAAAAAATTTGAAGTTACACTGTATTAAATAAAAAAATATATATAAAAGAGACATGCAGCTACTTATTGATAACATAACGATTGGATGGCAGCCTTAATTCTAAACAAGAAAAAACTAACAATTTCTCCGAACCTAGTAATTTAAATTTTGCAACAATCTGGCTGCCCACTTAAAATTTGCACATAACTCAGAAGCCCCATCTGAAGACCGCCCATCGGCTCCTCACAACTGAATGACGCCCCAAAGGAAAGTTCCCACAGGCAGACAGACAGACCCAATGACCCATACAGCTGTCAGTTGGAAGTCAGTTGGGAGGGCCTACAATTTCCCACCGGGGCTGCTTTCGACTATTTACAGCCGGGAGTTCCCTTTAGCTAAAACAAACTAGAGCTTCTGGGGGCCAGCAAAATTGAATTCAGCTAGCGTTCCACCCTTTTCTTCTTCGGGCAAAACGTTCCGCCGATATGCAAAATAAAACGAAACTACTGAATCGTGGACCACATGAACGATTTCCAGGGCTCCCCTTTTTCCGTATTGCCCCCATCATTTACATTTTGTGGGTTAGTAGAGTTAAGTACATTCCGTGAGCTGCTGTTTTGTAGCACTTATGTTGCTGCATCATATGTATGTTGTATTTATGTTTTCCCCCGTCTTCTGCTTGAGTTTACCAGAAAAAAGCAAACCATAAACGGTAACAAAACAGTAACAAATTGTTATGCAATATCGGTTCGTGTGAAGTTGGGTCTTTAACTATTCAGTTGGTAGCGCTTATGTTCTTGAAACTTAAATGGATGACTTAGGGGTTCGGTTTTCAGTTCACGGAAGGTGATTTTTGGATTCCTTCTGTTGGCTCTTCAGCTAGCTAAGGAAGGTGACATTTTGTGCACGATTTTCTCGGTTCGAGTGATGAGCTAGCTTTCGTCGTGCCCAGTTGATGATGATTTTGCAACTTTGTGAAACAGCTAAACGAGCAGCAGTGGATTGATTGATTTCAGGAAGTTTGATTTTCGATGATATTTCAATTCATCGAAGGATTGTGTGACATTTGAAACGGGAGGATGATGTGCAGTATAAGATTTTGGCGTATTTTTTTTCGATGATTCAATTGAATATTTTTCCAAGACTTTATGTGAGTGTACTAATTCTGATGAAATTTGTTAAAAGTTTCGAAATGGGCATTCAAACATGTGTTATACTGAAGAAGAAAACTTAAAAAATTGTTCAAAATAACAAAAATTGTTGGAATGAAAGTTAAATAAAACACTGTTGACTAATTTTAAGCGACAAAAGATAACTTTTACCCAATTTTGGATTAAGGCTTGAAGCAAAATCCTGTAAAAAATATCATTTCATACATTAAAAAATACATGGGAATATGAAGAAACAAAAATCATTATTCAGATTTTTTTTCAGTAATGCATCATTCTATCATGAATAAAAACTTTAAAAAATGCTGATTAAACTCAAAATTCTAAGATTTTTGCAAACCTAACAGCAGCCCTAATAGTTCAACTAAAAATGGTTATTTTTTAGTTTCAGACTAGCGGTTGGCAATTTTCTATTTGCATATTTTTTTAATAAAATAAACAAGATTTCCCTCTTTGAAAGGCAGCAAGTGATGTGAAACGTCCAGTTTTAATAAAGTAAAATGTTTGGTTTTAATTTTCTTCTGAAAACTTTATCCGCAAAACATTATTTTGAACAAACAGTTTAAAGCCGTAAAAAAATTTCTAACGATAGACCTGGGGGTATTTGGCAGGATTTTTTTTTTCATTTTTGTTTGAACTAAATTTTTCTTGAATATCAAGATTTAGGTATCTATGGAAGTTTTAAAAAATTTACATCATGGGCGTTAGTATGCTTTGGAATAGATAACGATTAATTTCCAAGAATAGAATCCAGAATTGAAAGATTATCTCAATATGATCTAAAAACCTTAGAAAAATTGAATTAATAGAAAAACAATTATAATCAAACAAATTCAACAAATTTTAATGTGAATTTTAAGGCGAAAAAACCTAACAATAGAAAGCACCTTCTTAGAAGAATATAAATTAAGCTTACAAAAGTGAAAATAAGAGATAATATTGATTTGTAACTTTAATTTAAATTCTTTACTAATCTTACCTACCATAGTTGAAACTGAAAATTTCAGTAATTTAGTAATTTTTGAGGATTTGACTCGGTATGCTGTGCTTGTGAGTGACAAACACGTTTTTCGAAGCTGGAAAATTATGAAAGTTTAAAAGGTTTAAGTTTTCAAAAAAGACTCATTGGATTTTCCGCCGGTTTTTTTGGGAAACATGGGCGTTTAGGAAAAGCTTACCAGATTGCCCAGTCCAACCGGATATTTGACACAAAATTTGGGAAAAATCCGATCCGGAACGGTTGGCTGCATGTCGTTGAAAAACGCTCAGATTTAACCCAGATTCATTCGCTTTATTCTCAGAATTTAACTTAAATCTCAAATTGAGGACGCAAAAATTTTCGCTCCATGAAAAAGTCGTTCCAACTGAGGAAAAAAAGTTTAAATATTGAAAAATCAGTACCGAACTCAGTTGAAATCAGCTTCTGAAACATCGGTTTCAGTAGGTTCCAATATCAAAACAGTATCATCCTTCGAATGATGTTTTTCTTCATTTTTGTTGCGACGAACACATTTTTCTTCCTTTTCTTAGGTGAAAATTTCATAACACAGCTATCATTCTAAGAAGAAGAAAGATTATTCGAATCTGCGTGAAACTTGTCATTTTTCATGATTCACATATAAGATTTAACGGTAAACCAGATGCAAAGTTTGCAAAAACTGTAATTTTTCGTTTTTCCAATCGTATGCAGTTTTGGATGACTATTAGTTTTATTTTATATTTTACTCACTTCTCACAAATTTGATTTAAAAATAATCATATCAAGCATGGGGAAAAATGTACGCAAGACCACGTGTTCTACGCTCAAATTATCAATGTTGTTAACTTTTGACAAAATTCAAATATCTTAACGAAATGTCATAATTTGTACTTGCTGACTCCATAGTTACGGTAAGAATGCCTAATAGTTATAAATTTTGTCCTTGTTCAAGTTCAAGTTCAAAAGGTGACCCAAAATCCGATTCGAAAAAATCATCTGCCGCCATATTTGCCACTATATCAGCTCAGAAATTGAATTTCGTTGCCTACTTGAAGGCGTTTTACGTAAAAGGACATCAAAAAGCGTATTTTTAAAAGCCAAAATTTTCGATAAGTTTATCAATAACTAATGAGTTTTTTCCAAAGTAGGCTAAGTTCACAAAAAGTGTGATGAACATATTTCGAAACATTTGGTGTTACAATAATTATATTACGTGCAATCATTATTCTATTCCGGACCACTCATTCGGTATTATAATTTATAGGAATGCCAATAGATTAGAATACAATTTTTTCTGACAGCCTTCAAGAAAATCTTTGAGAACTAGATGTTGAAGATTTTTTACTCTTTAACCAACTTTGTTGAGGATTGTGAAACGATTTGATATAAGATATCAAATATTCAATTAAGTTTTTAGAATTAAAAAAAAGGACCAAAAAGCAAACTTCAATAATTTTTTTTCCTAAGCAGTTAAAATTACTCGCGATCTTGAGGAAATTTGTTAAAACCAATAATTTTAAAATATTGATATGATCTTTAACTTTGTCCAAAAAATCGCAAAAATATATTTAATGATTTTCTACCTAATATCGAAAGTTATCTAAAAAACAAGAGCTAATATAAAAATAGTGAATAAAAATATGGAATCAGTGCATCAAACACAGTCAAAATTTGCTTTTATATTGTTTCCACCTTGGAAAAATTTGAATTTTGTTGCCTTATTATAACTCAATTTTGAGTTGGAAAAGTTCAAAAAAAAAATTAAAATTAAGTTGGTTTGTCTCAAATTCCATGTATTAAAGTAACGTTTCATCTTGTGAGATATGTGTTTGACAGACTTATCAATCAATTGCCATTTGCTCTTAGTCTCGTAGACTTTGTACATTTTTCTGT
The DNA here is from genome assembly GCF_029784155.1 of Uranotaenia lowii. Lineage (NCBI taxonomy): Eukaryota > Metazoa > Arthropoda > Insecta > Diptera > Culicidae > Uranotaenia > Uranotaenia lowii. The sequence continues at coordinate 104,715,138 of NC_073693.1, read as the reverse complement.
TAGATAAATTTTAATTTAAAGCGCCAGATTTTTTTCAATATTGAATGGAAACCATTTCTTATTGCCTTAATATAAAAATCGAGTTGAACCTTCAGATTTCAGGATTATATTGTAGAGCACGATTCAAACATACAAATCTAGAAACATGAATAAGAATTTGTTGTTTTGGATTTCGAAATTTTCGCAAAAAGTACCGCGATTTGAAAATTTGTCACATTCATTATTATGGATAAAACTTAGAACTAAAGTGGCACCCATAAACTACGTACCGCAAAAATTTCACTTTTTTCCCCGCCCCCGCCCCCCGTGTGTCAAAAATCGTTACGCTGCGGCGAACCGCACTAAAATATTGATTATCGTAGGCGCGAAAAAAATAATAACGCAACATTTCTTAAAAGTTCTTCTAAATATTCAAAACAAAAAATTTAGAGAATTATGTCAGTTTTTTATTTTAAAAAACATTTCCAAACTCAACAATTAATTGGAGGTCAAATTATACAAAAAAAAGTTTCAGATCTTCCTTATGGGAATCCACAGCTGTCCTTTGACAGATAAAAAAAATAATGAAAAGGTTTTCTACATTTTCAAGGTATCATTTAGCAATTTTTTTTATTTAAAATAAAAATTAATTTCCTCGAGATCTGACTGTTTTACAAAAAGTTTATTTTTAATTTTTTTAAATTGTAGGGAAACGTACGCCACCAAATCCAAATTGATAACGTGCAAAGTTTATGAGTTGACCCAAAACTGTAATTTCAAAATTCATATCGTTATTTTAAAGCAATTTCAGATGATGAAATATGGAAGAGAGTTGTGTACGATCGAATAGATTCAAAAACGTGACTCGCGAACGTTTCGGCAAAATTCCTTATATAGGATGGACAAAATATTTTTCATAACATTTGGTATAAAAATAACTTTACAGATAGGAAAAGTATATTTTAAGTTCAGAATGCGTATAAAAACATCAAAATATAGGTGGCCCAAGATACCCCACAAAATGTGGCCCACGATTCCCCACAAGCTATGATTTGCAAATTGATGGCGTTTGTGTGACTTATTGATGTTTCATCAAAAATTCCTTTTCCACGTGAAAGAACATGACAAAACTAAAATCATAAGCATATGAGCATATTTTTGTTTTGAACTTAGGGTTTTTCATCGATGCAATTAGCGGGTGCTTGTTTAGTTATGTAAGTAATGTTTTTAAAAAAAAAACTTCATGTTTATTATGAGAAAAATATGCTCACGCAAAGCGACGGCAATGTCAGTTGGATTGAGATTTTTAACCTCAACACTTATCTCAGATATCCAGAGTGTCCCACGTAAAAAATATGATCCCTAGGGATGCTTGATTCCTTCGATATATCTCGAAACCGGAACGTCTTACCAATATCAAATGCTGTAAAAAAATGTGTCAAATAGAACAAAACAACAATGCTGTTATCTCAACAAATTTTAAAAATTTAATTTTCCGAGTTATTGAACTTCGTTTGAGAAATTAAACAAAATGTGATTTCAAGATCTTTTTTAATCACTTTGAAATGTTTCCCACATGTGAAAATTATAATGAAAATATTTATTTCAATATGTCAATCGTTAAAGAAAAATATGAACTTCATAATGCCATTTTTTTCTACAACGGTAAACTCTCTTTTTTTTCAAAGAAAAAGTTTTCCAAAATACATTTTATGGGTTTAATTGATCCCTAGAGTCCAAAGTGTTATATTTTTCATTTGAATACATCGTGATCATTGGTAATCACGAAATTACTAAAATTTGTTCAACAACTAATGTTTATCCAGTAATTATCTATTGAAAACGACTCAAAAAGCTGTATTTATCTAAAAACTTAGCATTGTATTGATCACCTCGATTGGTTGTTCTTCGAAATTAACGACGAACAAATTATGCTTTGACTCTAAAGTAGTAGACAAACTTTTAGAATTTCCTTTGTTTGATACTAAAAAAAACTGTGACATAAACATCAATATGACAAAAATATTCAACGGACCTTTTATCTTTGTATTTTGCTAGATTTGGCTTAAGGTGGAAAATGTGTGATTCTATGAAATTTTGAATATCATGGAATCATGAATCAGGAAATTTGTCTCAAATCACAGGGTTTTTATCATTTATGGTTGTAATAAGACTTATTTGCTAACAAATTGTCAAATGTGGAATAAAATTTTGTTTTTCGGGGAGAAATTTTCAAGTTTCCAAAATTTTGCTCCGTTATTCCAAACAAATAAAATCTGAAGACTTTGGAAACGAGATCAAATTCTAATATTTTTTCCAATTTTATCCAAATATGCTATTTTCGTCTTCAAGTAGCAAATAAGTTTAACTGATGATGTTTTCAGTCAGCATTTTTGCTTTGCTACTATTCTTGAAGTATGATAAAGATAGTACAAACAGGCCGAACGATAAGAACAAAATGTTTATTACCAACATAAAAATATTGGATAATTGTTCGATATACGTATTTTTATTTATATCAAAAGAGAAATTAAAACATGTTTCTGGGCTTATGATATAGCTCAGTTGGCAAGTCAGTTGCTTCCTGAGCCGATATTCGTGAGTTCGAGCCCAAGATTTAAACATCGATCACAGTTTTACCGGATAAGTTTTTCAATGACTGTCCGCCAACTGCATCGTTGATATAAGTCGCGAATGACATAAAGATGTTCAAAAGACCATAATCGAAAAAAAGAAACATGTTTAAATTAACAAAAAAAGACCCTATTATTTAAAAAAATATTTTATGTATAAAAATGGAGACGTTTTTTCAACACCATAACGTATAAATGGACCGTAGAAATGAAGTGAAATTTGGTATCTGAGGGTTTCTCGGGTCAGAGATGGTTTGTATAAAAGCCTTGATTTTTTTTTATGGAAAGCTCCCTTACAAAATCATCTTTAAATGGGACAAAACTTGAATAACTGTAAGACGTTTTTTATGAAAACTTATTTAATGGCACAAATAAGTTAATGATGTGTAGATGAAGTTAAACATTTTCTAATGATTTATTAAACGTAAAACGAAGTTAACCGGGTCAGCTAGTATGTTTTTAAACGCCAAGAATATTGTAAAAAAATATTAATTTAATTAAAAGACCTTAAATTACCTTCAAGAATACTCACTGATGAATACTAATGGGCAATTTGAGCTCATGATGTGATGTCAACATACTTGTTGCTTCAGTTACTAATTCATTAGGTTATGCATACGCTTCCAAGAGTTGAAAATTAAAACAGTCTTCATGATTCTTGCAAACGGAAGCTTCATTAGTATTCACTTGCCTTTTAAAAATGTTGCGTTTCTTCATACAACGTCGACATTTGATTATGGAAATCTGCCAGCTATTTGCCAACTACCGAAAGCTTCGCTTATCAAGCCCCAAAGCACTCATATGCTGAAATCGTTAGCCTCGTTTTTTTCTCTTCTGTTTTCTATGAGGCCTGAGAATTCCGGTCCACCCCCTTCAAAAAGCTCTTCAACGACGATGATGTTTGATTTGTGTGAATCGCGTGTCTAGCTGGGGTGGCTTCTGGATGGTCTAGAAATGAAACCGTTTGTTTTTTTCTGCATTTTTTTTCCTACACGAGAAACCGAAAAACGCCATGCGTGGTTGTCATAAGTGTGTAAATGCACTTTTTTTTGTTGAAGCGAAACAAATGCACTTTGCTGAAGTAATACCTGACTCTTCATAGGTATCAACTCTAGTAAACTAGAGCTAGGGTCGATGAAATAATAAACTCCAAAAGTAGAACACCATTACCTACCAAGTTTCGCTCTTCCACATGCAACGACGTGCACCTAATTCTAACAGCAAACGACACTCTTGCGAGGGGAAAATCGCGCAAAAGTTTAAATCAACTGTCAAAATCGTCCCACTTAGACCGGTTTCTGTAGTTGTTTTTTACTCGATGGCCCCACGCTGTTCTTATCAAGATCTGGAGTACCTAATTGCTCTGTTTTTTTAACCCACACTTCACTAAGAGTAGTATGATTTTTCTACGACTGAGCTGGATTAAGAAATTAAACCACCAACCAATCTAAATTAGATCAAGAAGGCACAGATTATCGGTTTTAAAAAAATGGCTTCAGTTCTTTAAATGTTTTAACAAAAGTTTAGTTTTTTGCACCTGAAATTCCCACAAATAAATCTTTAATCCGATAATTCTAGTTGTTGACTTAGATAGGCAACATTGGCTACCCTTCAGATTAGTTACGGTCTCTAATCCAATCGGCGCAGGTTCAATCTAGTAGTAAAAAACCTACTTCTTAAAACAAGTTCATACATATTTCAACTAAGCCTCGCGGTTTGGCGATGCGGGTTCCAGAATCAGATCTAACTATCGAGAGAAATATAACTCGGGGGCAGCTCAGCCGGCAAATGAACCATATGCTGGGGTGCACTTTTCTAGCGAAACCACGTGAAGGCGTTCAAAGTCACGATTCTGTTTTGTATAAACAGCTCAACTAGAAGCGTGGCGCGTTTTGCCTTCCCGGGCGCCTTGTGTGGATCACAGGGCAGGGAGCACTTCCACTCGTTCGGTTCCCCCTTTTTCGCTAGCTGTGGAAAATGAATGAGCTTAGAAGTTCTAACTTCTGAAAGCACGGAGGGAATATTTATTCAAACATTTAATAAATCAGTTGAAAGTTCTAAAAGGTTTAGCGTTTATTGCCAACCTTAAAGAAATTCATGCCAAAATTGTCAAAAGAATTTATTCATTTAAACAAAAGTGGAGAAAGACCTGAAGAATGCCAAGTTCCAATATTAAAATACATATTTCAGTCGAGTTTATTTGAGATGAACAAATAACAGAACCTCAACTGAATTTCGTAGACTAAATTGTATTTTTTTTTCTTACTTTCTTTTCAGGTATGCTTGAAGTTAAAGCGAGTCTGTAACCTACGAAAGGTATTTTAAAAAGGAAACTTCGAACTTTAAAAAAATGGTAACTTGATAGAGTTGTTCTGCATAGTAACAAAACAAAATTAATATTTCAACAGTACTAAAAAAATGATCAAAGTGAAGAGCTAGAAAGGAGCATCCTGTTAGACATTCCAAGCAAAATGAACCTAATTTTTCACCACTTAACTTTTTAATTTTTCTCTCAAATCTAAAATTCATCGACAGTTTTCTGTAGTGATGAGTTTATAAGAGCTAAAAATACTTTGTGTGACATTTTTGCGTAGAATCAGAACGCATACCGATGCTAGTTCTATGAAAAACTGCCAAATTCTACACTTTTTCTATCATTTGAAAAGGTATGGTTCCCATAAAAAGTTAAACCGTAGTTTGAGAAATTTGTTTCTCTTTGTTTATAAAAAATTTAAGTTGAGTATCCATCCTGTAAGTAGTGCCTACCGAAAAGTGTTGGTGAAAATTTCGCTGAATGAATCACTCACCGCACTCTTCCCTAACCCTTTTTTTATTCTAATGTTCTTTTCGGTGAATAACATTCTATTTAACAGTTTAAATTCGTCTCATGTGAATTTTTTGATAAAACATAGAGATCAACATAGAGACTACAACATTGATAAAAATTTCGTATAACTTCAGAACAAAGTATACTTGGTTGTCTTTTTATTCGAAAGTTAACACTCAAAGAGACCGATTCCAGGAAAAAAAGTGAAAATGACCCAAAGGTCCCATGGAACAATTTTGCTTGGAACGGCAGTAAAGAAGAGTAAAAATTCTCAAAACTTTCGAACGCATTTTCAGGGATATTGTTTGCTTAATTTTGCCGTATAAAAACAATAAAATAACCTTATTCTGTAATAAATAGTTCATCCTAATTTAAAGGTTAAATTTAGTTTATTTTGACTCCAAGTTAAATTGGTAGAAAATTTCGAATTCGTTACATCGATCCTTATATTCAAGGTAAAGATAGGATTGCCATCCGTACAGCAAAACGGGACGTGTCCCGCTTTTTTTTTCATCAAAGTTCTCAAATAAAAAGTTTTTTTTATTTAATTTGATTAAGTTTCTCCATCGAATCTCCACAAATAGAATGTCTGCCTTTTCCTTGATCACTATATTGTCGGTGAAAATGTATTCCTGAATTTTTCGATGAAAGTCACAAATAGACATCGTAGTGCTTAGAATCTCCTTTTATTTTTATTTATCACGAAATCCAACGAGATTTAATTTTTAATGAAATATAAGCTCTTCATGAATGCACACCATCTCATCATAACACATCAGGAGATCTTAGACAATAAAGCCACAAGGATGATAACATGTCTGAAATAAAACATAATAAATATATCTGGAAATTTTACTTAATTAGGCATAAAATATGAAACATATTGCATTCGATTAGACCAACAAATTTCAAATCCTCCTTTTGTCACTAGGAGTTGGAACATCGCCAGGGGGGGACAATAAAAAATAATGCGAAAAACAAATAAATTGGAATAAATTGCATGGAACCTCGTATGCAACAAAATTGCACACTATATCGTTTCACACAACCTATAAATCAAGTTATTTTGTATCGAATAATTCAATCAAATCAAGAAAACAAAAAGAGGAAATAACTTCCATCTTCTTAAATTTGTTTTTTGTGCTTATTATCTTTCAGATCTAGGAATTTCCTAGCGAAATTTAAATAAAATACTTCAAATTCTATTTATTTCCTTCTTCGGGCTTTAAGAAATTTCGAAGGGGGGTGACAAAAGAAGGAATTAAGATTAAAGAATGTAAAAAATCGGTCTAATATGACAAACTCATGGCAATTATTAATTTATTATGAATTGTACCTAGTTAAAAAAAAAATTTATTTGTGTTGACTTGACTCGCTTACCCGCTTGCACTCACTGACTGACTGACTTGCTCACGTACACGCTCATTGAGAATGAAACAGAGTCGGTTTAATCCACACAAACATCCACCTCCTATCCCAAACAAAACTTAAAAGTATGAAAACAAAACAAAAATTTCTGTTTTTTTATTATCATCTTCTTGACCATGAAAGTATCTCCAAGCACAAGTTAAACTAGCTCATGCAATTTAATAGAAACCAAACTTTATAGGCGAATTGGACTGTAATGGTATTAAGCCTTGTCGCTTAACGATTGTTTACAGTTTGCAACATTGTTTTTGTTGACATTTTTTGAACTTCAAACGTAATCTAGGAAACTACTACATAATGTTCTGATGGGTATTCAAACCCGGTATAAAAAAGAATTGAATTGAAATCTTAATTTTTTTTATCAACTTGAACTTTAAACTCAAGAAACTCCGAAAGTTTATTTATGCATAGTATTATAATATTGAACTTCATTGAAAACGTAATGAAGTTTGGATATTGGACATCTTATCGCATTGTACCCGTAATTTGTTTAGATAAGTTTTTCAAACATTTAAAGGATTCGCATTCAATCATCGTGAGATAAAAAAAATCAACTAATACCTGAGAGAAAGATAACAACTTCACTTCTATGTAACATTTAAAATTTTAATGGTGTTTTCAATGTTACTTTAATTTATCGGCCTTATCGGTGAAAGGTGATGTCCTTTTTAGTAGGGACATCTTAAGAATACGAAATTTTATAGAAAGATAGAACGTTATATGGAAATGAATGATGGTGAAAATGACCGGGTAGAATTTATTTACAAGCATAATTATCATATATTAGATTTTTGTTCCGCACGGGCCAACTACTATGAAGTGGTCGATACAGATAGCGTTGTATCTACCACCACACATTAGTACGCCAAGCGTGGTTAGCCCCACAAGCGGCAAAACTTGCAGTGCGAACAAACAAAAAAAAAAGACAAGTGATCGCTCAGATATGCTCCCTTTTACTCAGAAACGCATCTATCGATGTATAGTCTCCTCAGTTTGTTATCTTCACGTTCGTTACAGCTTGAGTTTGGATGCAAAACGGTACAGTCGAAAGTCTAATAGTGACCTAGGGTTAGTTGCCCTACTTTGGACCCTTAAAGCGATGGTTTTTAAATAATCATGATTTTCTCAAAAATGGAAGGGAAATTTTTATCCTTTATTGAATTCATTCACAAGACATGATCTTATCTGCAAGTTTCAATGAATATTTTCAACTTAGGTTACGCCGTTATTGAGAATTTTGCAAAGATATGGATGATCCAAAGTTCCAAGATTGATCCTGCTGTTCCTATTTTGGTACTGGACCGGTTCCTTTAAATGGACCTTGAACTGAAATTCGTACAAAAGTATGATTTTTCGAAAATAAATAAACAAATTTATTGAAAATGTAATCCTCAATCAAATATTATCATACAAAAGTATTACAGCTTTTTAACATTAAAAAAAAACTTCAATTTCTGTTATGAATATCACAAACACTTTCATTCCCCGTCAGCTCTATCAGCAGAACGAAAGCTGAAACTTGTTTGTGTCTACTTACTTGTAGTTTATGTGCGTAAAACTGGCAAAAACTGTTAGAAATTTTCAATATTGGTTCAGAATTACGCCTGAGTCAAAAATTCGCACCTTTGTGGATTTGTTGGTATTGATACAAAGTTTTTATGACGTTAGGTCTAAATATGGAACATCAAAGTCGAAAGTTTCCTATATTTGGACTCGTTGCAAATTTTCTGAGTTTTCCATTGATTTTCATGAATTTCAAGAAAAATAAGTATGATGGTTCATATTCTTCACAGTGAAAGTAATTTTCTTTTAAACTTCGGCTTGGACAGTAAAAAATCGTGATTTTTCCTTAAACGCTCTAATTTTTTAAAACGCGCTCCACGAAATGAGCTGTCTGATTTACTATTGATGAGGGAGTACATTTTGAAAAACGTTGAAAATATTATCAGAAAGACTTTTAATGTGAAAAAATGGTATGGTTGGGTTCAGGAAGAATAAGAGTTCATTGTGTGCATAGGAATATAGTAAGTCTATGCCAGCAAAAAGAATTATTTACAATTTTCGACATTTTAGGAATAAAGTAGGCTCCAGGTCCAAAGTAAGAGCACTCACCCTACCACCGATGCTATAATGTCGTGTTTTTTTTTTATTTTTATGAAGAGGTAATCACCGTAAATCTCCTATTATTCCAACACGTTCAAGCTGCTGTCCCAACTAACCTTTGAATTTTCAAGTTGTTCTCTCAATTCGCTTGATATTTTTATCAATACCCTTAGGCTACCTTCTTCAATCGCTTATGAGTATTCAAGCTGTCCTTTCAAACCTCTCCAGTTGAAATTCCAAACTGTCAACTCAACTATTTTCAATTCATTATTTAACCTTGTTCAATAATGTCTTTTCAACTCTCTTAAGTTTCAATTCACTCCAAGGAGTATTCCTTACTTCCTTCACGGTGTATTTTTAATTCCACATTTTCCTGACAAATCCTTCTAAGATGTTTTTTTTCTAAATTATTTTTTTATGCTGTCCTCACAACCCGCTTGAGTTTTCATCTTCACCCAGCAGCCATCTCAACCCACTTAATTTTTTTTCTTAATGTTATAATTTATGTCAACCTGTCATAGTTTGTGTTTAACTTCTCACGAATCTGTATTTTCTACACATACGAGTCATTATTTTTTTTAACTCGCTTGTTTTTTTTTTCAAGCTGTTCTTTCAAACCGCTTAATCATCAATCTGTCCTCTCAACTGACTTTCTGATGTATTCCAATTATTTCAAGCTGCCCTCTTAACCCACTTGATCACCGAGCTGTCGTCTCAACTCGCTTTTTGATGATTTTTTCATTTATGTTAAGCTCTCCTCTCCTCAACTTATCGGTAATTTTTTTTATTTATGTCAAGATGTCCTCTACACTCGCTTATCGTTATTTTGTCGTTGTTATTGTCGTTGTCGATTGTTGTTTCCTATCACGGTCGCCAAATGTGCAGACTGTTCTGGCGAGGCTGTCGGGCCACTTGACTGCATCCAGTCAGAGCAACTACGTGCTGTACCTAGGGAATCCAAAAATCGTTATCCTCCGATAGAATTTGCCGATCAAAACACCCGTGAGAGATTTTCATCCACAATAACACTGTACTAGCACTTTTGAAATTTTAATTTTGCTCTCGATAAGTTTGCATTCCGATTGAATTTCATCGTCTCTTTTAACGTTAAGAAAAGTTCTCGCTCCCGGATGAGAGAAAATTTCTCACTGTTTTGCATGAAGTTAAGGGCGCGGAGAGTCAGAATGGACGCAAATAGTTGAAAAAGCCCTCTATCTCTATGTGCGTTTGTTCTCTTGCTCGCTTCCAGTTTTGTTGGAAAATATTCTCAAAATTAAAAATGACTAAGAGAAAAAAAATTTGGACGTGTCCTCTTGATCGTCATTAGAAACGGATGAGAAGTCGTCGCGTTCTGATATTTATTGCTAAATGTTAGACAAGTGATTAACCAGTTATCATTATCAGATCTGCTCGATTGGCTTCCCTGATGCTAATACAGTGCTTTTATAAGGTTATACCAGTTTCTGCACTAAAACAGCAGTAAATTTCGCCAAACCTGGCTCACAGAGCTTATATGATGCACAGAACCAAGCTCTATAGCTGACGTTAGAGCAGAATTAGTGTTAGAAAACTAAAATTCTAGACTGAGTTTGATTTCTACCTTACATTCAACTTTTGTTTGAAATGCAAATTGTTATTTTTTTTAAATGTTTTTAAAAAGGATTAAATTATCAAGAAATAAATTGCTTTAAAAAATTGCCCACTTCTAAAAAGTAATCTGGTTCTATTTTAACCAAAATGGAAAGTTACAATTGCAATAACCAAAACATTAAAGTTAAAACGACATTTATTTGTCCTCCTAATTACTTTCATATGATATATGGAATCAGTTTTGAAGTAATTCAATTCGATGTGCAAATGAAGTCAATCTTTAATAATTTTTAACTTATTATTCGAAGTTTTTATAATGTACATTCAGTTCATAGTAAGTTGAGATGCCATTTAACTTGTAGAATTACTTAAAAAACTTTGGAAAACTTGAAAAACTCTAAGATAGCCTCTCCAAGTAGCCGGGAAAACCACATCAGAAAATTGAGCTGAAAAAAAAATTAAAATCAAAAAACTAGATTTGTTGCCCAATAGATGTGAATAATCAATATTTAAGGCAGGTTCAAATGGTGGAAAAGAGTTACCAAATTCTTTATCCCCTTCTTCAGTAGGGTCCTTGTATAGATACACTCTATAAACTGTTCCAGAAATTATAAGCACAATGTAAAAAATATTCTTTTATTCAATTTTATTTATTTTATTTGGCACACTGTTTCATTATTTGTGTCCTACGCAACACTGTACGCTTATTTGATGAAAAACTTTAATCATTAGCCAAACTTCACCCTTTTCTTCGAATATGACTCATAAGTAAGGTTGCCAGTTTTTTTCAGCACGTAGCCAGGGGAGGGTAAATCCCGACAATTTAATATATAGACCTGGCAAAATCTGGGCATGTGTCTTCAAAATTGTCGACCAGAAATCCTGGCAATATCCTGGCAAATTTTGTTATACCCCAAAAATTACTCAACATCCATCAAGAAAAATGTTGAAAAATACAATCCAAATTTATCGATAGATTTTAAATTATATTTAAGGCTTCAAAAAAACATTTTTTGATTATTTTTGTAAAACTTACTCAAAAAAATTTCCGGAAACCCAGATAAAACCGGGCAAGCTATCAACCTTACTCATAAGCTTCTACATAGTTGCATTACCCACCATTTCCACCACTTTTGCCCAATCCTTTTTAAATTTTCCGATGTCATCAGCTGGTTTTATGTATTTTCGTAGCTTTGCTTTGGTCAAAGTCCAAAAAGTCTCGATTGGCCGTGCCTCGGGTCGGATTCATGTATTTTTGGCACAAAACAGACGTTTTGGCTTTTTAACCACCCTAGTGTGTCTTTGGCGTAATGACATGATGCCAAATCGGGCCAAAATTTGCAAATCGCTTTTGAGCAAGCATCACGTTAAACATCGAGGTCCAGGCTTTTCTCGCTACATCCCCAACGGAAGCCGATGGTTTCTGTTTGTTGGCATCCCTTTCCATTTTGTCGATAGCAGGACTTACAGGACTAGATTCTCGACCACTCCTCGGTTCATCTTCAAATTTACAATGTTCACCGTATTTTCTAATAGCTGTTCGTACCGCTCAGACGCTCACGTCCAATTTTTTCAAAGAGATTCACAGTACACCACTTATGTGCTTGATACTTTTCTTCTTTTCTGGAGTAAGACCACGCATTTTGAAAACTAATCACATACTGAATGTTTTTTTGATGTTATCACATACATAAATGTGTGCAGAGAGTAGAATTCTAAAAATAAAAAAATCTTTCCAAAATGACCGTTAACACTAGGTGTGCTTATTTTTTTTTCCGGGAATTTAACACCACGGTCATTCTTCCCAAAATGGTGTGCTTATAATTTCTGGAACATTCTATACACTAACGAATGCTAGTTCCATCAGCGATCGTTAATAGGCGAATGCCAAAGCGTCGGTTTCAACATTTGTAACCATTACTTTAAAAACAAGTAGGTTATTGAGAAAGCGATAGTTTTTTTTGTGGTCCATTAGAGTTGTTTTACCACCTTTAGGCAATCGCTGCTATATATAAAAAAAACTTTTCTTTCTTTTTTTTCTTTCTTATTTTTCTGGTACAACTGTGTTTTATGTTTACTCTTGGGCTCGAACTCGCAGGCATCGGCTCAGGAGGCAACTGACTAACCAACTAAGCTATATCACAAGCCCTGTAGCGATAGTTTTGAGCAATTTAAAAATCTATATAGTAGATATTTTCCTCCGTGTTTCAAAGCTTTTAGGGCATCCGGATGGAATTCTCCGTCTACGGGACAGGAGTCGGGGCGGTAAGGCCACTCGCTCGCCAAACTTTGCGGTTAAAGTTCTTTGCTCTTCGATGCCGGTGTTCTGTGTTGTTACTGTTCCAAAATGTCAAATCCCCCGGGTGCCTGTTGTTTGCTTGAATTGGAAATGCATAGTTTCGGTGTTCGAGTGGTTTCGATGAGGGCAGCCATCGAAGATGAGGGTATCGATTTGTAGCAAAAGCACCGCGCCGCGGTTGCAGTGACATTCGAAAAGTTTCGCGTTTGCTTGGCTGGTTGCATGTTCAGGTTCGATTCGGATCTCTCGGAGCTAGAAGCTGCTGCTGGGATTTGGTCGAATCGCGCACTAGAACAAACACTTCAAACAAACTCGTTCTGGAATGGTGGCGGCTTTTGGTTTTGGCCGTGGAGCAAATGTCTATATTACACGCAAGTTTTAATTGATTTCTTGAGGAAACATATTTAAGCATGAAAAAATATATCATGCCTTCAAGGAAATATTAAAAAAAAATTGTTCATAAACAATCAGCTGACTCAAAGATAATAAGAAAGTTGAATAATTCCACTCAAATTTGAGTGTAGTTGCACTTGGTCCGCGTCCTCTCTAATTGTGGTATCTAAAGTGCAGGTATTCATGACAATGTTTGCCTGAATGGAGCTAAACCTCTCATTTATTCGGGAAATGCCCCACGCTCGAATCGTATCGATTGTGCGGTCTAACTTCGTTTGATGGTGGCGGCCGGGAGCAATACACGATCGAAAGGTGAATTTGAATGGCACGTTGAGGTCACAGCATGAATCAACTGCGAGACACTGCCGCCGTATGGAGCTGAGACGCTAATAGAATTTACGATGCTTCCTTGGAGGGTAAAACTTTGTCGTACTCTGCGAAGGAAGTCCACCTCAAAACGGTGGCCAATGATTTTCTAACTTCCGAATTTTCTATCCGGGAAGACGAGTTAGCTTTTGGTGGAGTTACATATGCATCCTAGCTACAGTATAGTTAAAAAAATTTTGAAAATACTTTGAAGTTTTTGTGTGCAGATGGATGTCCCTTTGCTAAATGGGGGTTTTCCAAAGCAAAAATCCAACTGCTTTCAACTCCTAATATTAATACACTTATAAGGGTAGATTTTTTTTAAATATCAATTTTATTGGAAACCTGCAAACGTCAAACGACTGAAAAATTGGAAATTTAAGAAAAATTGTATAAAAAAAATCATAACTATTTCTCTGGCAAAGTTTACCTAAAATTCATAAAAACATGTCTATTTCGGATTATTGTAAGACATGTGATAAAATTGCGGTATCATTCTAAATTCGGAAACATTTACCTTGAAACGTCTCAATTCAGTTCAATTTGTTTCGTTTTTCACCTCGGAACATACCGGTGTCGGTCGAATCTTTAGCAAACACCTTTTAAAAGCAATGACCCAGTCCGGCCAATTCAAGTCTTATCCAGTAGTGGTCAGCCAGTAGAAGTGGAATCCGATGGAACTGCTCATTGATGCTATAACGGTTCTCCAACCAACATCACCATCATCATCATCTTTAACTGACCGGGTCCAAGACCAGTACCGGCTTTTAGGAGGAAGAGGGAAGCCTCTTTACCCTGCTTTGAAGCCACGGTTGGCTGCATACATACACGCGGTCACATACACAAGCACACATACACACAAGAGAAGCCACTCGAATGGCCCGGGGTCCGGGTGTCGGATATTAGCCATCATCAGTGTCGGTCTGCCGGGTCTCTCTTGGTTGGTTATTCCGCCAAGTCTTGAATCTGCTACGCTACAAGTGCCAATTTGGGCAATGTTTGTGGCTCCTCGACTCCGGTTTCAAAGGGGCAACTGGACACCTCACCATGGGCCGTGCGGGGGAAGGAAGAAAATCGGACTGGGCCATTCGATTATTGCTGCCCAGAAATGGTTTGGCAAAAGCAGTGAATTTCCGCGAAAAGTAGGTTTCTGTATCACTGGGTACACCGGGTTGTTTTCGGATACACCTTTTGAGCTGGTTGGAGGAACGGTTTTGCGAAATCAAAGGTCGTTGTGCAATTTTTGAGAGCACACTTTTTGCAACGGGTAGCTGAATGATTTAGATAATCTAATTCAAGGGAGTCTTTTCATTATTACGGTCAAAATCATTGAACAAAACTGCGTTCATAATCAGATCCAATAATAAATGATTTTAGAACGAAATGTGTTTAAAGGTTAAAATCCTAATTTGTTTCATGTTTGTTTGTTATGTTATGTTATTGTTTCAATGTTATGAATTCCACGTTTTTAAAAATAGATATATCAATTTAAAACATAAGTTCTAGATAAAGAGATGCCTACTTTTGACCTACTTAAATGAACCAGTTTTCGTTAGTTGTTTACATCTTTCCTAACAGTTCTAACAGCGTCCAATTAACGAGCTAGTACTGTAATCGCAAAATGCAAGGAATATATCTTTGATCACAAAATGGAACAATCATATTTTGCTAGAAATTTCTAAGGTTTCATCATTTATTATAAGCTAATTTTCATTTTTGCTCTGCGTATTGGCCACCATGGCACTTGGTGCCAGAAAAATTTAATTTTTGACGTTTTTTTTTTTTAAAAAAAACTTAATGTTTCATATATTTTGAAACTAGTGTTTTTGTTTTAGTAGAATATCTATCCTGAAGCGAAAAAAATCTTAAGAAAAAGTATACAAAAGTTACATTAAAACGTTTGTTGTTGTTGTTTATTTTATTTAACGACCATTTAACAGCTTAGGTCATTCTGGTCGATACATTAAAACGTGAACTGACGGATATTTCTGATGTCAAATCGGACGCTGAAGCTGAAAATGAAATTAAAAAAAATCTCATTAGGACAGTTTTTAAAATGTGCTTCGAGCATGAAATTTTGAAAAAAGAAAAAAAATAGTTATGCAACGATCCATACATCTCCACTTCAATTGCCTATCATCAAACTGAAATTTATTCGTTGCATATTGAAGATGAATAAATTTGCTTTCGATCACCTTCACCTTCATTTATGCGTAAAATTAACTGGAATGATTTATAAATTCATGATCGATAGAACACGCATTTTCAAGGGAAAATTTTTGTTTCCATCGACAATTCAACACTCGATGGTCACATTTTATTTTTTTTCTTTGGACCTTAAATTTTTGTTTAAAGTCAAGATTTCAAATGGTTATTTATTGAAATCGGTTAAAAATAGTAAAAGTTATGTTAACTTTACTCCCACAGTTATATTAAAAAAAAAAAAAAACGAACTACAATAGGTTTTCAAAATGTTATCATCGAGTCTGAACCACTTATAAGAAAAAAATCCCAAAAACATTGCGTTTTTCGCTATTTTTTCGGAACTAAATATCATCAATATCATCAATAGAGTAAACCATAAGCAAAAATGAAGTTCAGATGATCGAGATAAAAAAAATTTCACCTTCAATAAGCAAAAAAAAATTCAAGTTTATGTTGAGCAATCAAAAATATTTGGATATATGTACAACTTCCTGTTTTCTTTTAAGAAAATTTCACATTTGCTGCATAGCTTAAAAACTGTTCTACTGAGATTTTTTTGAATATCATTTTCGGATTCAGTGCCCGATTCTACATTAGAAATGATCTTCAGTTGACTTTGTTCAAAAAGCTGTAAACTAGTGTTATTAGTGAAAAGCTCTACAAGCAGAAAAGCACGCTTTGTAATTTTGTTCTTTTTAGAAGAACATCATCCTAGAACTATGACAATATTTAAAACACATGGTCGAAAAATCAGTCAATTTTAGTTGCTGCAGAAACCTTGGAAAATCTCCACCGCACTCTTAAAGCTCTATAAAAAATACTGATTGTGTTATTTCAAGCGAATGTATAGAGAAAGTCATAAAATTTGGAATATACGAGAAGTCTAAATAATTCTAATCTATTCATATCAAAATGAATTTCGGTCAGTCTGTCTGTTCCCTATAGACTCGGAAACTACTGAACTGATTTGCGGGAAACTTCGCTGGTGAGGGTATTGAAGGCCGGGGAAAATTCCTATTATAGTTTGAGACCCCTCCCTCAAGGTTGACGAAATTACACAAAAATCTATAATTTCACAGAATTTCGAGCGAATTTTCATCACAGAATCTGTGTCACAGAACACATAATTTTGGACATATTTACAGATTTCACAGATTTTCTAAGTTTTGAACGGATTTTCCAAAATTATAAATTTTATGTCAGCATATATTTTGAATTTCTTACTTTGTTTTGGAATAACATGATTAGATTGGTAATGTTAATTGATTGTTCTTAAGTAAAATGTAAAAAGGACTCATTCCTTCATGACTTTTCGTAGAAATTTAGGCTATTTTCATCACAAAAAACCATCACAGAATTTTTGGGTGTAATCACAGAAAGTCAGATTTTTTTTCGCAAAAACACAGCATTTTTTTCGGCAACCTTGTCCTCCCTCTCATAAAGGGGCCTCCCAAACAAATGACAAAAGTTTGCATAGCTTGAGAACCGACCAAGCAAATGGTACCAAATTTGACGTGTAAGGACATTTGAGTACGAAAATTTTTTCAATGATTATTTGAGACCCCCTTTATACAGTAGAGTGATAAGAAGGGAAGAAGGGGCCTTTCTTCCAATTTTTTTACATAGCTTTAAAACAAATCAAGCAAATGGAAATTAATTCGTCATGTAATTGTATTGGGGTACGAGAAATATTCCAAATAATATTTGGGGCCCATCCCTCCTTCCCATGGGATTATATGAAGAGGGGAAGGTGACTTCCATACAAGTTTTTTGCATAACTGGAGAACTAATCGAACATATGGAACCAAATTTGGTATAGGAAGATATATGGGAACCAGAAATGTTTTTATGATTTTTTGAGAACGCCCCTCCTTTAAATGGGAAAATAGGAAAGAGGGAGGTGTTTTTTTACAACATAACTGGAGGACAAATCGAGCAAATGGAACCAAATTTGGCATGAGATGATATTTACGACAAATGTTTCCCTGAATCTTTGGTACCCCTCTCTTCTTCCAGTGGGAAGATTGGGAGAGAGAGGGGACTTCTGTATAGTTATTAACATAATTTGATAACAAGAAATTGGAATAGAGAAATGTTTCTATAATACTTTGAGACTCCTTCCTTCGTCCATTGGAAAGGTAGGAAAGGTAGGAAAGGTAGAGTGAGGCTTCCATACAATTTTTAATGCATATCACGAGAACAATTTGAGTAAATGGAACCAAATTTGGCATGGAAAGGTATTTGAGAACAAAAAAAGCTTACTATTGATATTTCCAATTCTTCTTCCAGTGGAGAGATGAGAAAGGGACTCTTAACAATGTTTTACATAACTAGAGAATTTATTAAGCAAATGGAACAAAATTTGGCATGTGAGAGCTTATGATACGAGAAATACTTATATATGACTATTTAAAACCCTTCCGTAATTCTATTGAACATATAGTAGGAAGGGAGTAGGGAGGCTCCGATCCCAAATATCTCCTGGAAAAGAATAAGAGCACAAGAAATGATTCTTTTTTAATTAAGACACCGCTCTTTTTCCAATACATAAGTTTTAAGGAAGGAGTAGGGGCCCTAATACAATTTTGTGGGCATAACTAGAGAATTAATCAATAAATGGAATCAATTTTGGCATGGAAAGATATTCGAGCACAAGATATATTTCTAGGATTTTTCTAGGATACAAAAAAGTTTTTGGGCACGAAAAAATGAGTATGATTATTAGAAACGCCTACCTCTTTGGGATGGATGGAGTGGATTGGAAAGGGAACGTAAGAGGGGGTCTCCTACAGCTTTTTTGTGGCATAAATCGAGCACTTATAAATTTAAAGGGAACATCTTCAATAAGAGAGGTTGTTTGCGTATGAATAATTTGAGATCCTCCCTTTTAAAGGGTGGAGTTTGAAAGGAGACATGTTACTTTCAAATTTTATTTGGCATAGCTTGAAAATTCATCAAACAAATGGAGCCAAATTTTACATGTGATGTTATTTTGATACAAACAATGTTTTATGAAATTTTATGAGCCCTCAAAACTTTGGAAGGAGAGAGGGTGGACAATCCATATGAATAAAACATACATTTTTGTATTAATAAAGATCTCATGAAACTTACAAAAACATAGTGAAAATTTCAGATTTAGAAAATCACATTTGAAGATCAACTTTCTTTTATTTACATGAAATAATCTTTTATTTAAAATTGTAACTACAAAAAAACATTTTTTTTACAAATTTCATTTATTTGAGGAAGGTGTAGCAAAGCACGCTGGGTCATCAAGTTTTCCATAAAAATGAAAAAAAAATGATGAGGTTTGAAAGAGGCACATATTTACATAAGTAAAGTTAGAATCTCAGTGTATGCGAATTTATATCGCAAAAAGAAATTTTAAAATTTTGTTATTTGGCGAAAAAATTATAAATTGGGTAAACAATTTTGAATTTCAGGTTTGGATTTCGCTAAAACTGTTAAAAAATTCGAGCAAAATCCGGGTTTTTTCGCTTTTGGTTTTGGACCGGGCTTATCCCATTGTTTCCTATGACAATTCGGGTAAGCCCGGTTAATCGTGGAAAATCGGGAATGTTTTGTGTATCCATCTAAAGTGGGTGCTATACCAATACCGAATAGTCTTCTTGCCTCATTGAATGTGGAAAAACAAGAAGCTGAAATATGGTATGGGATCTTCTGGAAGACCAAGGAACGATTTTAGCCCCTGAGTTTTTGAATTAGGAACAAACCCTATCTTACGACTACCTTAACGTCTGATAAAGGGTTTTTTTTACCTTTCAAGGAGAGTCCATAAAAACAGTAATCATGCAAAGTTAAAGATTTTTTGAATTCATTGAGGGTCCCTCAAGATATTTTTTTATTTGGATACGCTTGAATAAAGATGCAAGCCGACAAAACTTCCAAAAGAGTCGCTTTGCCAAAATCTTCGGTCTAAAAAGCTTTGTTTTGGATTAAAACTCTTCCATTATTTTTTTTTTAATTTTCCCTTTAAAATTTTTCGGGTCAATATGACCCGAAACGCAGATTTCAAACATCTTTATCATCATTTCGATATACTGAAGAACTGGGATTTTTAAAAGACCAAGTATGTTAAAAGAAAATGGTAATCAAGTTAATGAAAAAGCAAAGCCAAGTTTGGATGTTTTTTTTTACCTTAAGTGTGATTTTTTCAACCAAAGGATCCGAGGTAGTTGTCAAAACTTTCATTTGACCCCAGTATATTTATTCATCGTCGAACAGATGTATTCTTGGTGATTAAAAAATTCACTGAAACACAAAAATACAGCTAAGCTGTTAGAAGTTATAAGTATTTTAAAAATAAAATTTACTTTTTTCTGAACCAGCTTCTGATAAGCTGGCAATTTAAATTGACTTTATTTTCAAATGTTGAGTAACAAGAATAAATAACCTACACAATGAATCTAATATCATCAACATTTACAGCCTAGGAAACGCCTTCAAACTAAAATTCAAATTTCCCCGAAACGGATACTTTGCAAACAGCTATGGAAGGGTAAAGTAACGTTTACAAGAGTAAATTTCAACTTTAAGGTTTGTACATTTACATGTAAAATTTTGTTCTTCAAAACGAACTTGTTTTTCTATTAACTCTGAAGTAAGCTATCCAATCGTTCAAATCAATTCTACCAATTTTTAAGGAATTTATATGTTAAACATTGTAGTGATTACAGATAACGATGTAAAGAACTGAGAAATTTAAAATGCATTGAACAGGCTTAATAGCTGTCAGTGATGAGTCCTGATAGATAAAATTTTATCTGACAAGCTTTTAAAATGATTTTAGCGTGCAATTTGAGAAATACTAGCATTCATGTAACGAATTTTCGAAAGAAAGTTGTGTGTCGGAGGAATTGTTTGTGAAATAGATTGAAACATTGGGGAATTAGGTTTCAAGTTACACATACATCTTTGTTGATGGTAATCTCTTATTATCCATGTATGATCGTGTAATTGAACGCAGTTCAATTAAAAAGATCAAATACGAAATACGATGAAACCTTAAAGAAATCTATTGAAATTCAATGATCTTAAAAATTTCAGAGACTTACTTACTTATTAACCGATTTTTATATATGAAATACAGCATAACAAAGATTAGATTCAAGGATATTTGTTTTTTTTTGAAAACTTTGACTTTTTTTATATTTAACATGAACTAGCCTTCAAATTTTGCTTTGGTGTTATTATTTTATTAATAAAATATTTCATAGGGTAAACTTCAAATTAAAAAAAGCTATTTGATTTCTTCAAAGAAGACAATATTTACTTTCAGACTACATTACGTTTTAATTAATGCTTTAAAACAGTAATTTACTTATATTTAGTTTCATTCATCCTTCCTTTGAAATTTATGAATTCAAAAATAGTGAGGAGAAAACAAAAACAAAAACTCCTGGGCACTTTTCTCTAAAAAAACGAGGGTACTCGCAATCTTAGAAAACAATAATTCTCTATTTGAAAACGGTTCATTTCAATAAGTTGGTTATTTCCGGGATTAGATTTTGTAAAAATTTTCAATGGTTTTTTAATCGGATTCTTACCTTAGTGCAAATATCAACTCTAAATTTTATAAAATAGAGTTTTTAGAGAAATCTGAAAAAAAATATTTGGTTTAACACCCCAGAAACTAGTATTTGAAATTGAATCCAAAACTCTGAAAACCACATGAAAAAGGTCACTTTGTAGACTTTAGCCATCAAAGCAGATCTCCAAATAAACTTATCAAATCATACTTATAGACTCACATTAAGGTTAATTATTCAAATTAATCACGAAATGCAAATCGTTTTCCGATAAGGTGGCCCAGTCGAAGCGGGTTATTAAAATTCAATCCGTTTAGCCCGTTAACGGATCCAATTTGGTTGCTAATAATGTGTTTGACATTTTTGTCATCGACCGACAGAGGGGCCCCAGAAATAGACACGAAAAAAAAATAACGAACAGTCAAAAACGGAATAGGGTGACATCAATATTCAAACACATGATGAACGATTTCACACTGCCCTGGGAAAAGAACACCAAATATGGTGGTAAGTAGCAGGGAAAGAAAATTTCCGACCCACCCGGAGAGCCGCGAACGAAAATCATCAAGAAATTTCGAACAGAAAAAAATGTATACAATTTTTTGGCACGTGTGTCACGTTCCGGAGATCGAAGACGAAAAATTGGTTGATTATATTGATGAAGTTTTTTTTCTCGAATTTCTTGGGTGTCGCTCCCCCAAAAGCGTAGTCTGGGGGCATTCGGGAGAAATATGTCGATGAATACAAAATTTTTTGGTGGGTTCCTTTTTGTCCCCAAACGCTCAACGGAACTCAACGAATCGGTGAATTTTGTTTGTTGTGTTCGGCCGGAATGTCAATCGTAATCCTTTTGGCTTCTGGCGGGCGAGCCGTGATGGATTATTCTTCAATCACAAATCTACACTTAAAGCTGGAAGTTAAGCCCCTTGGATGACTGATTGGCAATTGAATTTTTCGATTGGCTTTAGTGGAGGACTTGAATGGTAGGGATCAGGAAACAAAATGATTACGGAAACATTTTTCGCACAATTTTAATTTTGTAACTTTATTTCAATGGAAATTTTAATTCATAATTTTTTTTCTCATTTCAGGTATGCTGATTTTCTGTACCACCTAGTTCAATCATCAACTTGTAAGTTTTCAAGAAAGCCTATTTGAATCTGAAGATATTGATTTACTCAAAGCAATCTCGTTGATCTTAGGAATTCACCCCAAACAAGACTAAATGTGCATTAACGCCTCGCCAAAGTGGTCTCAATTAGTTATTCATCTTTCAAACCCAACTCCTACACAATCCTTTTAAGGTTGCAGTGGTCCGGAACCAGTCCTAAATGCGTTCTTGATTCCTTCAAGCAGTGCATGGTTCAGTAAATTTAATCTATGTGACCCCAATACCTTTCGGTTCACGGTGCCTACATACCTACTGAATATTGTGGATTTGAAGCTCAAGTTTCTCGGTTGTCACGGCAGCCGATTAATTGTTCCAATAAACATTCGATACGCTTGGTGGAACAGTTAAGAAAAACTAACGCTCAGATCCCTGCAGCCAAACCATTCTTGGATCAGGAGTTCCGTGAAACCCTTGACTCCGACAGGAGGAACTGTTTAGCTTTTGGCAGCTGGCAAGAGACCTCCACAGTGGAAACACGACTCTTTGAAGCCAGTTTTTAACCAACTATATAATCCATTTTGAGATGTATCATTACCGATTTCTTGCCAGGTGACTGCCATTAGCAGTTTCCTATAAGCCCACCACTAAGAAGGTGGATACATGTGGACCCTTAGGAAGCCCATGAGAGCTACCTTCAGATCAGCATTGAATCAATTGGTATTTAACATTGTTAATTAAGAGCTGATATTATGCAGGTTAGATACATGAATAATGATAGAAGGCTTTGAACATGCACTCCACATTTTAGATCAAATGTGGGTTATAAGTGTAGAAGTCTCTTGAACTTTTCAATATTCCTGTCTTAAAAAGCATTCATCTAAAAATTTATTAAAGCTTCATGATCCATAAATGTTTTATATAAGGAGTAGAATATTAAATCAGGATTTTTCTCTCAAAATATGTAGGGGGGTGTGGAGTAACGTGGGTCATGGGGAAACGTGGGCCATTCTGAATATCTCAGATGTATGGTGAGATAAAAATCTCAATCCAACTGTCGTCGCTTAAAAAGGTGGTCCATGATACCCCACACTCCCCTACCTATGCGAAAATATACAGTAACTTTCCAAAATGAGTGAGCACCACATTTCAAAATATTTTCAACCGAACTATTGACTTCTCTTGGTCATGAGAATTTCCCATTGAAATACTTTTTTGATCAATTGTCTACATCAAGCAGTTGAAAAACGAATGGCATTATTTAAATGTTTATGCACAAATCATGTAACTCGGTATTTAAAAACATAAGGAAAACTTCATTTTTTTGAGAGTGTCCAAATTGAGTGTACATTGAGGATAGTTATGTGATTTATTCATGTAAAAAATTATTTTAATTTTTTTTCTCTTGCCAATCTCTGTTTAAAAATGTAATCAGCAGTGTAAGTTATTGTATTTTCATTCTTATTAAATCAATCCGTTGTTTTTGTGATATTTTTTTTTTAATCAGTTTTGCATTTTTGCTGTAAGTTTGAATACAGTGAAAGTTAAGAATAAAAAAATCCACAGAAATCCAGAAAGCAATATTGTTCTTCAAAATCCACAGGTGAATGCTAGTTTAGTTCAAAAAGTAACGTTTGGTGTAGAATAAATTCTACATCTGAGATCTAAAAAAATTGGTAAAATTAGGCAAAAACTGCGTGTGCACTGTACAGGAACACTCATCAAGGTTGCAGAAAAAAAGGTCATTTCGAATTCCGCAAACCAACATTATGCATTTTCTAGATTGGCCCAAAAACTGACCTGTGTAAAGTTTTAGCTCAATTCGACTTGATTTAGAAGAGCTTCATCGCGCTAAAAATTTAGGTTTTAAAACATTAAAAAATAAACAAAAGGGGAGCCAAAAGGAATTCGGAAAATTGAAATTTAGATTTTGATGCCAAATGGCATAAAAATAATTAAAACGTCGAAATCAGGTGTTATCTCGAAAAATAAATTGTCAAAAATCGATTTAAAAATTTCAAAAATCATTAAATGGAAGACCAAAGGAAAATCAGAAAATCGAAATTTTAATTTTTATGCCTAATGACTTAGAAATGCATGAAACGTCGAGATCTGGTGTTATTTCGATTCTGAAATTTTGGTCAAAAATCGTTTTTCTGGGACTTAGCCTTTTTTCAAAAGGCCGGCCATTTTACGAAAAACCGACTTAGTCCCAGAAAGTTAAATTTATGCCAAATGTTTTTCTCGCGCTAACAGCAGTTCTCGACGTTTCATGTATTTCCAAGTCATTTGGCATCAAAATTAAATTTTCGACTTTCCGATTTTCCTTTGGTCCTCCCTTTAATGATTTTTGAAATTTTTAAATCGCTTTATGAAAATTTTTATTTGAGATAACACCTGATTTCGACGTTTTAATAATTTTTTAGTC
The DNA here is from genome assembly GCF_029784155.1 of Uranotaenia lowii. NCBI lineage: Eukaryota > Metazoa > Arthropoda > Insecta > Diptera > Culicidae > Uranotaenia > Uranotaenia lowii. The sequence continues at coordinate 104,690,227 of NC_073693.1, read as the reverse complement.
ATTTGGCATAAAATTGAAACTTCAATTTTTCGAATTTCCTTTGGTCCTTCGTTAATTGAATCTTGAAATGTTATAGTCGATTTATGACAAAAAATATTTTTCGAGTGATGTTATAATATTTTAAAAATTTTATTTATATACTTTTACAATAAAATTTTTCAAAAAATGTTTGAAAAATTGTCAAAACAGCAACTCAAAAGTGTGTTTTCTTGAAATAAGCTCACTTTAGCTCCAAGGGCCTCATTTTTAAGTTCCCTTAGTAATGAATTAAATGTATCTGCATAATATTAAACCAACACTTTTTTATCCGTTTACTGCATGAATTATTTAAAAAAAATTTAAAAAAATTGGTGAAGATTACTTTGTTTACCAGTAGTTAAGAAATGTATGCCAAAAATTTTTTCAATGTTTCCAAATTTTTTAAAGTGTTATAATATTACATATTACAATTTTTTTTAATTGATATTTGATAATTGAATTTTGAGACATTAAAATATTTGGAAATATTTAACAATACTACGAATTTAAAACTGAAATATTCCGTATGGTTTTGTTTATAGCAGAGTGTAAAAATCTTGCTTTAAAATTTTCCTGGGATCCCGAGAATTCCCGGGTAAAAGGATCATCAGATTTCCCGATCTCCGGGAACGTTAGAATAGCCGCAAAATGGAGCTCTATTTGTTAGTTTCTAATTTGAAAACCGAAGAATTTTTTAATTTTTGATAAGTTTTTGAAGTTCTGACATCAGTTCTGAGTCAAGATTGGTACTCTTGATAACTTTACTCAATCTTCAAAAACCCCCTAAACACATCGCCCCTTCCCTCCTCCCCCACATTCCTACGGCCAGGAAGTAGTTATCGTTGAATTTACGCTTGTTCGCTAATTTCATCGTCGTGAATATCGCAAAGTGAAATTTTCAAATAAAACAAAGATCATTAAACTGCTATAACCGAATCAAATAAAACACCAGAATGTTGCGTGAAAAATTCAATTACGAGTTTACTACACAGATTGCTTTCTTAAAACCCTCACAGTAAATAATTGGTCCTGAAAATGAATAGATAAAGAAAACATTTCAATTAGAGATGTTTTAGAAAAATGCCTTAAATAAACTAAATAAGAGGAAAAAAAATAAGAATCAATCATACACCCCAGGAAAAGGTTGCAACATCTTCACGCCTAATGTTATGCCAAAAATGACAACAAACTTGCACTTCTCCGAAAATGTAGGATAAATATGACAATACGAGCACTTCTCTTTTCTGCGGAAGTACGTATTTTATTAAATAAATTTTCATAGGGAATAGTTGCCTAATTTCTATAGTATTAATTTTTCAACAAAAAAGCAACAAACAACTTGATTCACGAGTATCAAAAAAATAAAATTTTCAAGCACAAGAAAATGAGCTATAAGGATCGATAAAAAGTCTTGGTCTATAATGTACCCACTGCTACATGATGTAAACATTGTTCTTTAAATTTCATTTTTATTAAAGTTTTAATTTTTTTACTATAATAAATTTTTTAAATGCGTTTTTATTTATTTTAACTTGTTGATTCAGGGCAAGCAGAGCACCATTACTTGGGGCATGATGAGCATTTTCTGCCGTAAAATCTAGCAGCGAACTCACCTCGACAAAGTTAACTCAATTAAAGAGTTACAGCTTGACAGATTTCATCTGACGAGTTGGCCCAGAGGTAAGGTATCGGATCTGGTCTATGTGGAATACCCGAGAAGTTGGAGAACGGTTGCCATGGACCGAGTGAATTGGAGGAATATTGTTCATCAGGTTATGTCGTGAAACGAAACACGAAATAAATTATATAAATTAGTGATTATTTTGATTATTGCAATATACGGCTAGACCCATGATCCAAAAAACAGAGCAAAAGAAAAATAATGTATGAGTGTGTGTGAAACGTTTGTATTCTTCACACATACAGTATATTGTTGTTGCATTTTTTGATGGACGATGCGAATAGTCGTATAATGCAACAATCAAAATAATCAATCATGAATAGTAAATGGGCCTTCTAAATTACATCTCCGACATCTTACCTCTATGCCAGCTGGTCAGATGAAATCTGTCAAGCTGTAGCTCTGTATTTGACTTCATCGAGTGGAATTCGCTGCTAAGTTCTACGGTCGAAAATGCTCATCGTGCCCAATGAATGGTGCTTATACTGCCCCAAGGGAGTTCTTACTATGGTCCAAAGTGATCAATTTTCAGCTTTCGACAAACAATTTTAAATTGTTTTTTTAAAGGTTTTTATCTACTTATTCAAGTTTCAGCCAGATACCAAATTGACTCTTATAGTTTAAGAACACGAAACAGTGATTTAACTCACATATAAAGCTGTTTTCTAGGGTTAAATAAGCGTGGCTATTATACTCTTATCTCCCCTATTGTGGTGAGCTCTCAGGCAACAATGTTGGCGTAAGAGTGAGCATCAAATACAAAACGAAATTCTCAACTCATTATGCTGCTTTATAAACTGTTCTATCTAAACCTTTGCAGTCTACACGAGCAAAGTGAAAAATACATTTTTTTAATTGGTTTTCACGTATACACGCTTGCTTCCTTATGGATACGCTGGGAGGAAATACAGAATTGCTCCATCAAAAATTCTGACTTCACTCCAGATATGTGTTCTTAATATTTCAACGCCATTGGCGTAAGATTTGAACGCCTGCTGCGATGAGTCAATTTGAGATCAAAACTGAAACAGAACAAAATCATTTCAAGCGCCTGGTTGTGCGTGTGTATGTAAGCAGGCAGAAGAAAGTAAAAAAGTGTTTCTCGTTTCCAATTCCCTTACCCATCATAATACAGTGAGCGAAATAAGAATAGAACCACTATGTGTTTTGCTTGTTAAAATATGAATGATTGAAAATCACCAAAACTTTGTTCTATAAATTGTTCTGTATTGTTTAACGGAGAAATCAAGCATAAGTTTACTTTTTTTGGACGTTGCAATTGGCGTTGAGGACCAAAACTATGGAAAAAGGGTGCGAAATAAGAATAGAACCACTTGTGTTTTTTCAATAAAAACAAGATTATTTCTAAAAATGTACTGTGTAAAAGTGAATAATAATGCTTCTACGAATTATTTGAACAGTTTACTGTATTTTAAGGAGTTTTCTAGAATTTCAAAGATTTTCAAAGGTTTTAAAAGGGGGTTTCAAGAGATGCTCCTCTAGCGTTTAGGAATTTGATACTTGAGCTATAATACTTTATCAAACTGCTTTATTTCTTAATTATCATTCATAAGTATGATGCAAATTGACGAAACATAGATTTGATGCTGAATTTGAAGAAAAAAACAGGCTTCAAATTATAAAATACTAATGTTTTTAAATAGTCAACCGCTATTTCTCTAGTTTCAAGTCATAGATGGCAGCACTATCTTGCAATTAAACCGAATTGATGCCCATTTTCGAATATCTGGGATTAATTCAGGTGTGCTGGATGATTTTGGTCAAGAAATAAGTACTTGGTACCGTGTGACCGCCTTGGAAATTATAAGATCACAATATCAAAAAATAAGAATTTCATCATGAACCCATAAAAGTGAATTTCTTGGACCGATAATCAGAATAATTTTGTACTTTTCGATAGAGGTTGATGAACCAGATAAATAGCAGTATTATTGGTATGATTTGAAATTGAATCGGAAGTTGAGATGTGTAGGAATTTTGGCGGTGTTATATTCTTGTGCTGGTGTTTTTTTTTGCAAATCCGGAAAAGATTTCTGCAGCGTGAACTCCAAAAAAACTGTGTTGGAAAACTACATCGAAATGATGAATATGGGTCTAAATAAACCTGAAAAATCAATATTGAGACTTAGTTTGGTATTAACGGCAAGATAGTGCTGCCATCTATGACTTGAAACTGGAAAAAGTTATGTTTATTGAAAAAAAAATCTAAGTTTATGAATACCAACCTGTTTTTTCTGATTTAAAATAAACCGAAAATGTTTTGATTCATCATTTCACGTCATTTTAATGAAGAAAGTAAGTAGTTTGGTAAAGAATTACAGCTCAAATATCAAATTCCTTAGTTCTAGAAAAGCATCTCTTAAAACACCATTTTAAACCCTTTGAAAATCTTTGTTATTCTAGAAAACTCCTTAAACTGCAGTGAACTATTCAAATAATTCGTAGAAGCATTATTATTCACTTTTACACAGTAAATTTTTAAAAATAATCTTGTTTTTGTTGAAAAAACACAAGTGGTTCTATTCTTATTTCGCACCCTTTTTACATAGTTTTGGTCCTCAACGCCAATTGCAACGTCCAAAAAAAGTATACTTATGCTTGATTCATCCGTTAAACAATTCAAAACAATTTATAGAAGAAAATTTTGCTGATTTTCAAACATTCATATTTTAACAAGCAAAACACATAGTGGTGCTATTCTTATTTCGCTCACTGTATAATAATGGTAAACTCTCGTTCATGGTTGATCGGCTCCTTCCAAACAACAAAGAGCCGGGAGAAAACAACACTGTTTTCAGTTTGGCTTCCGAGCAGGGTTGCCAACTATTTTTCGGAAAAGTCTTGAAGATTTTGAAAAAATGTCTGGAATTATTTGGAAAAGTCTGGATAGCTGACTTTTGGGAAGGTAGTTTTGGTCGCCAAATCCACTAGTTATAGCCACTAATGGTTTGTTTCTGACACTATCACTTACGTGCCATAATTCTTAGCTTTTCTAATCATTTACTGCCATATTTTACCATGACCATTTTGAATTTTAATAGTTTCTTAGAGCAATTTACGTCCTAAGCCAAAAGTCTGGAATTGTCTGGAAGAAATGTCAAAAGTCTGGAATTCTGGAAACCTGAAAAAATGTCTGGCAAAAGTCCAAAAAGTCTGGAAGATCCAGACAAAATCTGGAAGGTTGACATCACTGCTTCCGAGTGTAATCCTCTTTCGTTGATCGTGCTCCACTCGTTATCCGAGTTTACAAGAGCTGTAAGTGACTCGGACGGCAAGTGTGAGAGCTTCCGCATCTGAGTGGAAGAAAGATAATTCTAGCCAAGCGTGCCCTAGTGTTTTAATCAAACACCTTAGTGTTAATGAAGAAAAAAAATATTTAGACTCCTACCACTCAATGTACCAAATATAACAATAATATATTCCCCACTGTTGCGTTGCCAGATGATTACGATACCATCAGGATACCGCGGATAACAAAAAAAAAGGATTTTTAAGGACACCAGTACATTGGTTGTAATAAAATGCAGCTCTTTTTAGATTGCATAAATGAAGACAAAATAACGGTATCTATGAGAAGAGATCAACTTCTTAGCTGGCTTGCAGTTTATATCGAAAATACAGTTTAAATATCATCTGAACCGAAGATTACCATCGGTTTGAGAGTTTTATTACATATTCGTTTGATGTTCTGATCATCCAACGACAAATTCAATAATAATTTAGATTTTTCTAGAATCCCTGGACAATTTTTGAAAAACACTATGGAAGCTTTTCGGAAATCAGGACAAATCCTGAAAAATCAGGACACTTCTGGCCCCTCTGGTTGGAGCAGCGTCTTTTCTCGTCAATTTACCAAGAAAAAACTGTGTTAGCTTTCAGATTTCTCCTCAACACAATGCCTGATAGATTTTTACGGAGAAGGAAATACTGAATACTCTAGCTCACTTTTATGTGCTGACAATCTCACACTTGATTGCAGTGCGATTTATCACCCAAGGCACGCGTATGGTGTGTTCTTCTCTGCCGATTAGATGATGCAAAATCGTTAGAGAGATCGATACGATCCCTCTGTCGATTTGAGTTACCTCTCTGTCGATTCATGTTTACTGGGGAGGAGCCAAACATGCCCTCGGCCAAAAGCCAGATACTGTGCATTTAATTGGTGAAGAGCCGTGCAAAAAGACTATGACAATTTACCGTTGTTCTCTATCTGCCTCAGGCAGTACACTTGTTAAGCATTCGGATGGCAAGATGAAGGTAGATAGTTGGTGTGAGTACGATTCTCACCGACGTATTTTTTTTATTTTCTTGTTTCTGTGATGAATTATCCAAAAGGATGAAAATCCAATGAAATGTTTTTCTTGTTTCGCTTGAATGTTTGTATGTAGTGGTTCTGCTTAATTTTTCCCGAGAGCTCGAGTCTTTAGGCTAGTGACGGGATAGCAATCATATAATTTTTGTCAAAATGCACATTTCAGTGCATTTTTGGCACATAGTTAGCTCCGATTGGCATTAAAATTTTGCAACCTCTTATTTGGGTGAACAAAGCTATTCGATGCCAATAATGATATAATTTCGTGCCAAAATCTCATAAACTAAAATACTTTGTTTTTAGGATAGAATCTGATCTTCTTCTTCTTCTTCTTCTTCTTCTTCTTCTTCTTCTTCTTCTTCTTCTTACATCAACATGGCCAAAACATGTAGGCATCCTGGAAAATGGGAGACTTACGTCTATCATTTTTCTTTTCAGCGTATTACCTGTTACATATTCCTATGCATTGCAGATATTAATACGGCCAGGCCAACCATGTGATGAAAACCGCGAAAGATACAGGATACAGGGGCGGAATGAAGCGTGGAGATCCCTACCAAACGCTTCATATAATATTTTGAATATGGAAATGTATGTATGTATGTTGGTAATCCACCATGGGTGCACGGATTCACCGCAGTTTCTGCCAAAGTATGGGTTCACATGCATTCCTTAGATTATTAGGTTCGACAAATCTCCAATGCAGCGCGCCACCATACCCGGACCCCATGGCTTCGTATGAACTGTTATGTGGTGAATGTATTGCGTGTGTAGATGTAGGTATATTGTGGAAGAACGAATCAATCAGGTGGGCTAGTTTACTTACAGATATTCCGGCATCCGTGTATATACCTGGCCAGCTGTCAACTGATTGAACATTCCAATTATATAGTTAGTTATATAATGAAACACATCTTACCTGTCGGCCCGCTTATGGGATTCGAACCCAAAAGTTTTTCTTGCCGATACCGGGAATCGAACCCAATACGCCTGGCGTACCAATACCAGACTCGCGCCAGCCTATCCACTAGACCACATCGGCGCTCATAATATTTTGAATATGGAAATACATAAATATGAATTTATGTCATTTGGGAAAGTATATATGGAATATTGATACATTAAATGCTGTTAAGGAATTAGGAAATTACGATACCTACCAACATTATACTCACCGCAATAATAATAAGAATATAGAATATTACATTTGGGTTTCTGTAGATCAGCTATTTTGCCTTCGTATCTTTCCTTCTACTTTCCATTGGCTGTGTAACCTACAATGCAGCCTTTTGAGTTATGTAGCTTGGTACAACCTGAGACTTCGTTTGTTTAAATCTGTGAACACCCCTACATTTAAAATTAGATTAATCTATTCAAACGAAATAGAAAGCGAATTGAATATTTTTGAATAATTGTAAATTTTTACTTAGCTGTGGTTTTCCGTCTTCAAGCGTTTGGTACTCAAACGCATCCATCTTGTACCGCCTACCGCAAAACCTAGGAAGGAACACGTTGCTTGTGTTGCTCGGTCAATCGAAGTAGGCTGTTCGAATTTTCACCGCACCATTCCAGAAGCTGCTCGACTTTTGAACCATCTTTTTACAACCTTTTCTCCAATAAAAACTGCACCAAGTGAAGTTTCAACAAAACCTGCAGCACTATGTACCCTCTTAACTGACCCAATTAATGAAAGCCGGTGTCCTTTAATGCACAAATATTCGCTATCAAACCCTCAAGCAAAAAAATCAAAACACACAAACATTCTCTCGTGTCAGCCCGCTTATAAAACGTACGCCATTTTTTGTTTTAACTATTTCCTTCTAATTCAATTTTCATTCCGCACCTGCACACATATTAAGCACTTCACTCAAGTAATCAACCCCGAATTTTTCAGCTTTCCCAGATTCTCACTAATCAATCACTGCTCTTGAAAAACAACAAGGCGGAGCCCGATTTCATTTGAAAACAGCTTGATTTTAACACAAATCACAAATCGACCATCATTAGCAACCAAGAGTCCAAGCTACCAACTCCTCGATTTCTTGCAAATTCCACTTTAATTAATTTCTTAAACCGAAAAACCGAAAAAAATGCAGCGCAACGAGAAAACAGAAAACGCGTCCGCATCCAATCAAGGCCTACTCGGAACTCCGCAATTTGTATGCGTCCACTTTCGATGCCAAAACTCCACTCTAGGATAGAATCTGATCTTCTTCATCATTTATCTTTTTCTTAAAAATTAGACAAAATACACAAAAACAAACATTTATTCGTCAAACATTGGGTTGAGTCTCAGAGTTAAAGGTTTTCGGTCAGTTGAATTTGTTAAAACTCTAATTTTGCCTAGAGCTACATTCCAGAAGAGTTTCAATTTAACCACACGTCTAAATGAAGGAAGCTGCCACCGACCGAAATCTCATCTACATTAACGACCGAAAGTTATAGTTACATTGGCGACGAGGTGCAGTGGCTTCAATGCAGTCTCAGTGCAATGTAACGTATGAGGAACCCGCTGTCGAAGATAGCCATTGGACACGAAACGTGATTATTGTTCACCCAGAGGTGATTTTAGATTTTGGACTACCGCAACAGCCTGTCTCTATTGAGTATCGCCTAAAGGGTCCGAAGGGCTCCCATGGAAGGCGGAAGACCCACTGCCGTGAACACTTTTCATCCAACTGGCGCATAACTTTGGCATGACCTAAGGAGAGCACTCCTCAGCCTTAGGCTGACTTGTAGCCACTCCATAAACATTCTAAGAAGTACTTGTAAGGTTTTTCCGTCGAACCCAGCCAGAGACCTCAGTCGAGCAAACAACATGTGTACGGTTCACTGTTTGGGGCGCAATATCGGAAAGACCTTAAACGTTTCGTTTGTTGCTGATCGATTTCAGTATAGGTACCTACACCCGCACCGCCGCAAAACATTACTGGTGTACCCACCGAGCAGCCCCAAGGCTGAATTTGATGTTCTACCGCGTGTTGTTGCCTCAAGTTTCTTCAAACCCAGACCAGTCATCAATAAGTTCCCCTTCATAGACTCAACCAAAGGTGAACTGTTTTGTGATTAATGCCAAACAACAATAACAACAATAACAGCAGACGTGAAGGTACTTTAGAAGTATTGAACAGCTTGAATGGGATAACTCTCGTTTCCGATGGACGCAAACTGTTGGCCAAACTGTCCGGGAACTGTTAATCGAATTGTTGGGTGTATAATCATTAATGGACGAAGACATCGACGCGGTTATGCTTGTTTGATTGCATGGAATTAAAGTTTCAGTACCTATCTACGTAAAGTGGAGGAGAGCGAGTGGCTCTTAAATTGAAACACAATGGCTGCAATAATTACGAATTACGATTATTTAAGTATAAGCCATCTGTGTTTTGCCGTTCGTTCATTTTACCATACGCCGAAGGTTTGAATGATTGGTTGATTGTTCATAGGGAGTATTTTCTCAAACGCAACCAAACTACTGCTTAATTTATGCTGTCAAGAACTGTGCTGCATTAACATGTTAGATATTTGAAATATTGTACTCTGTGATTGCCTTCAATGGATGTTATGTTCAATACAGAACCTCCAATCATAAACAGTGGTCAATTAAAATTCGATCAAGTGTGTTAGTTTGTGCTTGAATACTTAAGAAAAAATATTTTTAGATTGTTCTGGCCTAGACTATCAACTTTCTAAAATTTTTGAGAATTTTCTCTATATTCGAGAAGAAATGTTCTAGTTTCCGTGAGTTGTAAGTTTCATTTTTCAAACTTTTCCCTTCAATTTCCAAAAATTTGCTGTAGTCATCACCGAAATAAATCTCCCATCAATGGGAAACCTTTCACTTCTTTCGGCGAAGGGCAACTTCTTCCCAAATTGCATAATGCAAAGGTGAGGTAATGCACTCAGATCAGAACCACACATTTGGTCCGGACAGATAGTTACTTTTACCGATTCGGTTCCCCAAAAATAAACCAAAAAAAAGTGATCCACATCAAAAGACAAGCCAAGAGAGAAAAAAAAACAACCTTGAACAAGCGAAAGTTGAACCGATTTAAATCGCTTTTCGAAAGTTGTTCCAATGAATGTAATCGGGACCGAAATTACATGTGCAGACCCCTTAAAGTGGTGGACAATCGCCGGCCAGGGTTGATCGTTTTAATTTTCATTTGTCTTTTTTATTTTTTTAAAATTCAGCTGCCGAGCGGAAAATTATTCTCCCCATTCGATACGGTTCATATGAGGAAATGGGAAACCATCCGTTACGCCAATTAAAAAAAAAATGCGATAAAGTGTTAGGTATGCAGTTGTTAGTTAAGAAAAAAAAAGTATCGTTATATGGAATGTAATTTTTGAAGTCACCAAATGGTCAAATGGTTCCAATTTGTCGAGCTGTAAAATTGGTTCCGGATCTATGGATAAGGAAAGCGCTTTGCGCTTTCGTTTATTTAATACGTCACTAACAGTTTTGCTATCACTTTCGACATAAAGTAAGCAGGTTCCAGATGGGGTTTTAAATTTGAAAAAGTTGTTTTCAATCGATGTAGGTATTCGGTTTAAAAAATTGTTCAACATCATAACATTTTTCTATTAAAATCAATTCTTAAACATTTGTCAAGATAATTTCCGTTGAAGTTGATCACCTGTTGATCCTGAACGAGCTTTAATGTAAGGTATTCAATGACTTCAAAAGATTGTTGATTTAATTGATTCTAATCGAGAATGGAAAACGGGAAACGAGCATTGAAACCGGGCTGCTTTTCAGTGACGAAAACTTTAATTTTCCAACACTGTTTTTTTCGGTAGGAAAAGTAGACTTTTTTATAACCAATTTTTGTTTTGAAAAAAAGGTTTTCAGTGCGGAATTGCAAAAAAGTAATTTGTGCAACATGCTGCAAAAAGACGATTTTTATTAGCACGAGTCATTCATATATCCAATGAGGCTTGCCGAGTTGGCTAATTACGTCGAGTGCGTCGAGATTATTCTTTATTTTTGAAACGATTTTCCTACCCCATTTTTCACAATACCACGAAAACCCCTTCAGAAGCAAATTTTGAAACCTTGAAACATTCGTTTATGCAACCAAAGTTGGTTTTGAAAAACTGATATTTAAGTGCAGAGTTGCAAAAATATGATTTTAATAAACCTCCGGAATTGTATGAACATCCGAAGAATAATAAAGCTAAAATAATAATGTAAATCTCTGATTGTTTGAGCTCCTATCTTACATCATAAAAAACCAAATGTTAATACGACGATAAGAAAGAAAAACACTAAAAAACAGTCCTAAATGCATATAAACATGAAATAAAAATAACAAAAAATGATTAACTTTAGAAATAAGTGAGAAAAAAATGCTAAACCAAGTGCAAAATTAAAATAATCCGTTCACGCTATACGTTTGTTGTTTTTAAATTTTAACTAGTGCATACAGTTTGCTTCGTTGATACATATATTTTATTTATTTTTACACCTTAATATCTACACCATTTCTGCTGCTTTCACTTGATGCTTAAAATCAAGGGTAAAAAAAATCACTTCTGACAAGAACTGTTACAGAAGCTGAGGGCCTTTCAGAACTAGCTTTAAACTATACTACTGTTAAAAGTTGTCTGTTCACTGTTTTGAGTATTTCCGGAAAGAAAAGTTAAAAGAAAAAATTACAACATTGTATATATGACATCGCTAAAGAACATTTATGAATGACTATGATTTTTTCGAAAAAATGCCTTAAATTTTAAATGATTCTTTGTCTATTTAAAGATAACAAGTTGCATATTTGGATTCAAAAGCTTTGGGTAAGTCTCAGTCAGCTCTTAAGTTCTTTGCACCATGGCCAATGCTGGATTAAGGGCGGGGTGGGGATGGTTGTTGGGGCAATAGGGGCAATTGCCCCGGACTCTCGTGAAGAAAAAATATATCATTACTTTATCATACTTTAAGCTCTAGAAATGTAGCCAAACATTGAAATGAGAAAATTTGAATTAGAACGTAAAATATAACAAGTAAGTGGGCCCAGTGAAATAATATCTTTAATAGTTTAACTACAATATAAGTTAAGGGGGAATAGGAATTGCTGATTTTTCCCCATATTATTAATGGTTAGGAAAAAAACAGTACACCTGTTTCCAAAACCTAGTTAAATCTGGGCATTTGGTTTTAGATTGTAGGACACAAAATCTGAAAAAATCAAATCCAGCGATTATTCGACAAAAAACTATATCAAAGTGACCAACACCAAACACCTCAAATTATCACTTGTTTTGGTAATTTATCAACAACGTTCTAACCTTTTTTAAAACTGCAAAAAAAACAACTCCGATAGCTGAAGAAAATTCAGACCAATATTAGTTTTGTTTGAGCCAGATCATATTTCGCTTTTCTCATCCGGTAAAAACTATAAAAATAAAGAAAATATTCTGGGAGCTACTAGCAAACCATTTTTCGTTAAAAAAAATTTAACGATTTTTACGACAAGTAACGGGGTCTAGAATAGTAATAACAGTCTAACAGAATAATAACAGAAAACGATTTTTTGTAGATATAAAATTTAAAAAAAACATTTGGATTTAAATTATAAATTTTGCATTTCCGGATTTGGCTCTGATTGTAACTTTGTTTCATATTATTGCGTAAGAAACTCATTTCATATCCGTTTCCCAAATTTCGATTTGAAATTGTGATTTTAATTTGAGACAAAGAATTGTAGTTCTGAATGAAATCCGATTTTAGGTTCCGAATTTAACTCTTGAACTCTTTTATCTGTATCTCTATGGAATTAGAATTTATTTCAATTCATTTTTCTAATTTTTAATTCGAAGATTAAGATCCGGATGTTATTTCCCAATTGGTACGATGCAAATATTTCTTCTGTTTCCGATGTTCTGCAATTATTCATGAATAGAAAAACATGTTACAATCTGTCTTTGTATTTTCTTAAACAGAGAATTTCGGGAGATGATAGAGTTATAAAATAATAAAAAAAATAAAAAAATCAAGTTTCAATCAGCGCATTGAGAGAGATTATCTCTTATGCATCAATTAAACATTATGTAAATGTTAAAAAATATTGTTTTAAGACCCCAGACATAATTGTTGACAATGAAAAACAATAAATTATCTATTCATAAATAAAATCTAGTTATTTGTTTGGTTTTGTATGTTATGTGGATAAATCTGGCAAAAACTGGGTTTTCTTAAAAGATTTTTGGTTTACTGAACTGGGCCGAAATTTCCTAAATTTAAAAGTTGAATTTTTGATCATGCCTGTACAAAACCGGATAATCTGGAATTATACTGAACTGGTTTCCAGCTTCTTCATAGGCTTAGAATATAATATTTTCTCTGGTACGGTATATGAAGTTAATTTATTCATAGAGGCCATCCGAAGGCCTAATCCGATCCTGACCATGGCATAATGTGAATTTTGTTGCCTAGCTTAGTTAATTTTTAAATGTTGTTTTATTTCTTTTTTTAAATAAGTAGTTCTATGGAGGTGAAAAACAAATGTGAAAAACAAATAAATTGGAATAAATTCACGAAAGCTTGTATGCAACAAACTCGCATACCATATCATTGCACAAAACCTAACAAACAAGTAATTTTTTATCGAGAAATTCAATTAAATCAAGAATACAAAAGGGGAAATAAATTCCATCTTCCAAAATTTGGCTTACATTAAATACTTCAAACTGTATTTATTTCTCCCTTCGGGTTTTTGGAAATTTCGAAGGGGCGGGGAGGGGGGGGGGGGGTGTCAAAAGAAGAAATTGATATTTGTTCCAGGCTAATTTATGTTAAATATTTCACTGAGAAATTATGAAATTTCCTATCTATTTTGTAATGTGAAGCTTACACATTTTTATACGAGCAATTTTTTTAATTAAAAATCAATTCATTATTAAAAACCTGTACCAAACCAATATTTTAAAAACTAAACATAAAAAATAAGATGTTTTCAAAGAACAAATTTAGCAAAATAAACTCAAATTCCAATTTTTATTTGTAATTCAAAGCTGAATTTAGTTGAATAACAGATTTTAATTGAAAATAATTTCTAATTTTGAAATTCAATTGACTATTAATATATTGAATTTTAAAAACTTAAGTATTTATTTTAATTGTGAATCTTAATACCGAGCTAAATTATCAATATTAATTCTAAATCAGAATTTTTAAATTGACATCAGATTTGATTTTTGAATCAAATTACGAATTCCAATAGATTTCAATCCTAAATCCAAATTCCAGATCAGAATTTCAAATATTATTCCTGAATTATGAATCTGTAATTTTAATGTTAAAGTTTTGAGTCGATCTAGATTTTTTTTTTCAAATTAGTAATCTGATTTGAGAATCTATTTTTTCTAATTAGTGTCGTTTTAACATCATTAGCGACAAATATCAACGATGCAGTTGGCTGACAGTTGTTGAAAAACATACACGGTACATCTGAGTTCGATGTTTTTTTTTTTGGGCTCGATCTCACGGACATCGGCTCAGAAGGCAACTGACTTGTCAACTGAGCTTTATAAGAAGCTCTTGAATCTAAATTAAAATATGAATTTTGAATGATGATCAGATAATCCAAAATATTCTCCGATATAATTTGTCAAACAAAACACCCGTGGGAGAGATTTTCATCCACAAACACACTATACTTACTAGCACTTATAAATTTCACAACATTCAGAAAAAGCTTCAAAGTACTGTTTTGGTTTCTGATTCAACTTTTTGAGAACTTTAAAGTTGGTATGAGCATAAACAATCTAAGTACTTGTTACATACTTTTAATTTTTTTCAACATTAAGAAGCTATCGAAGGGTTGTGATTCTTTTTGTACACCTCAATAGTTCGTTAAAAACTTTTTGAATTCACGATTCTAATTTATCTTCTCTTTTAACGTTAAGGGCAATTTTTCGCCCACAGACAAGAGAAATTTTTTCACTATTTTGCATAACGCTGAAGGGGCTGAGAGTCAGAATCAACGCAAACAGAAAGCTTCGTGTTCTCATATTTATCGCTAAGTGTTAAACAAGCGATAAAACAGTTCGAATTGAAAATCAAAATCCTAAACTGAAAACTGATTCCGTAATATGAAAACAGAAGCAGAACCTCTCAAATGAGTCTAGTTACTTGAACTTTGAAAACTAAATATTTTGAGAGTACAGTAGAAAACCTTGTTTTCCAGGACCCTCATGGGGGAAATTTACAGCCCAAATTCCAGAACATTTCTATAATTTTAATTTCCATTTTGAGCTTTGATTAATAATTTTATTGATTTATTCAAAATTGTAACAAGCTCACAGCTTTGCATACGCATTTATAATGTAAACGTTAACATCTACTCAAAAAGCTTGATTGTCATTTTTTTTATTTTTTCATAAAATTATCTGACCAGAAAACTATAATAATTACAAAGAGTGACTCAATTCATGTCAGCTGTTTATTTTTAAATACCATCTACTAGTCTGATCATTTAGTCTGAACTCTAAATTCAATAACCAACTACGAACTCTGATTCGCTTTAAAAAAAACTTAAGATAAAAGCTGAGCTGGTTGAAGTCCAAACGTGTAAATGTTTTCTTCACAATTTGTCAGTAAAATGTGTCAATAAAAAAAAATCGATAAACATCCCATCAACAACTACATATGTGGTTCAATGAGCTCCAAAACGATGACGATCGATGTCCGTTCAAAAAGTTTATTGCAAAATCAAAAAAAAAATCATGACGCACCCGAACTACATCGGACGCAAATAAATTTTGCCTATCATACGTTTTTTGTTTTGTTGAAGTTAAACATACCTAGCATTTACAGTTGATTGCGAATGAATGGAAAGTTTCAAAAGAATGGGATACAAAAAAGTTCTGTCTGTATTTTTTTTCTTTGGAATCGATGATAATGAGTTATTTCCACTGATTTAAGAAAAAAAAGTGTTAAATCTTGCTTGCTCTAACAATTTAAACTCCAATGTAAACCCTTTTTTTGTCAAAAAATTGAATCCTCCCTTTTTACACCAGTGCCCGTTTAATGACTCAATTAATAGTTTGTTATTTGCTTTGGTTTTCGTTTCAGGTACGACTTGTGCGGATTTGCTGAATCGAAACGCAACGCGGCAAAAAAAACCGACAACACTCGATCGTTCGGATCAAAATGTTCAAACTTCGAAAAGGGAGCGCACGCAGAAAAAAAACCAAACTCAACAAAATGTGTAAACATCACAAACGTGAGACGTGTGCCAGGTGTTAAGGCCTTACATGCGGATCGAATTAGCATTAGTGCATATCGGATATTATTCTGCGAACGATGAATGATGAATTTGATGATGGTCGGGGTTTATGAATTTGTTAGACTGTCTTTCGATTTCTCGTCAAACGATGGCTGCATGTCAATTTTCGATTAATCTATACATCAAAGACCACTTAATTTCAGACGAAGTTGATAGGGAGTATTGAGTTAAGGGATCATTTCAAAATGTGTTCTGTCTCCTAAATTGATTGCTTTTCAACTACTAATGTGAAAGGCTGTCACTACGTAAGTTTGATTGGTCTTCCAAATTGACTTCATCAAACTTCAACTTAATAATTGAATATTTGATCGACTTTACATTATGATAGGTAATTAATTGACAGTTTAGCTGTTTGGTCAGCGATTTCAACCACCCGTCTGTAACGATTTTCGATTTCAAATAAATCCCTTTGAAAATTGGCTCAATTTTTACCCATAGCTTACAAATCAATCCCAAAGGTGTTTTTAAGTCAGGCAAATTCATATCTAGGGCACGCAGTTTGTTTGTTTTTATTTCAACAATCCACAGTCTCAAGCAATGGGTTTATTGACCGGTAACGAAAACGTTTGCAAATCTTTTTCTAGCCTCAACATCCTGTTGACACATGCGTAATTTAATACAAGCAATATTGTGAAATTTGTAAACAAACGTTTCATGGATAAAAGTGAATTGATTGATCGTTTCGTAATTGTGCGTATTGTGTCTTCTTGATATAGAAGAGCATTACAAATTTCATTCATTTATTTGAATGGAAACACACCAAACAAACATCAGCAATTTTAAGATTCAGGTTATTGACAAGAAAACCTTAACCATTTGTATTTATTTGATTTGAAGAAAAAATGTTTTTAGGTCTTATTTTTACCACTTAAGGCATTGGTGTCGAAAATATTTTTTTTGTTTATTTGTGAAACTTTACCAACGTTTTGGCATTCGTGTCAAGAAAATATTTATGTTTTGTTGCATTTGCTGGAGATTTATTTAAATATATAGATAAAGTTTAAAAAAAATCATTTCGAGGATTCTGAAAGGTCGATCTATTCTAATCAACACCTACAATTGAAAAGGATAGAAAATCCAGAATAAAAGAAACCCTGTTTTAAATGGATTCAAATAGTCCAATATGATCTATAGCCATAATATGATATTTTTCTCCACAAAAATTGGTTTATACACTGTTTAACTCACAACGGAGCATAACTAGAGCATAAATTTCGAAGGGGAAAAATTCGAAAGGCAATTCACTCACTCCTAAAGAGAGACCCATAAGTGCTGTTAAAAATATGGGGAAAAATTTTATCTCCATCTTACTCAAACATATGAGACATACAGTACAGTGAAAAATACCTTTTTATCGATAAAAACATATTAATAACCTACACACCGTTTGGATCAAATAAACTTGAAAGATTCCACTTGAATTTTAATTAGCGATTTAAAAAGGTTGCAGATTTTCAAACGCGATTTTATCGAAATGTCATAAATGAACACAAACGTTTTTCACATGTTAGAACTGAAATCTTTTAGGGATAAATAAAATGTTGTTATATTCTGTACTTCTTTGACATCATTTTAATTGTTTTTACAGGATTTGTTTGAACATACATTGATTATGTGATAAATTTTATTCTATTCT